>NC_060160.1:15657426-15673042 GCF_021292245.1 Micropterus dolomieu
CAACATCATGTTAGACAGACTGAGGCACTGGGTGGGGATCTCTGGTACTGCCCTAGAATGGTTTTCATCCTACCTGTCAAATAGGAAGTTTTGCGTGTCTGTAAACGACTATGTCTCTTCGTTCTGTCCAGTTAAATATGGTGTGCCTCAGGGGTCGGTCTTAAGACCCATTTTGTTTTCCTTGTATCTGCTTCCCCTTGGACATATTATCCATAAACATGGTATTTGTTTTCATATTTATGCTGATGACACACAAATGTACTTGCCCGTCAGATACACAGACCCTGGAATGCTGAGATCACTTACCAACTGCCTTTGTGAAGTTAAAAAATGGATGTCAAATAATTTCCTCCAGCTGAACTCAGACAAAACAGAAATCCTGGTCATCGGGTCTCAGCAGATGGCAATCAAATACTGCCATCTGCTGGTTCCCTAGTAAATCACATTAAGCCTGTGGCAAAGAACCTTGGTGTTTGGTTTGATAGTAATTTAAATTTCGAGCAGCACACCACAAAGCTTGTTCAATCATGTTTTTATCAACTTAGAAATATAGCTAAAATTCGATCTATGTTAACTTTTAAGGACACCGAGACCATTTTACACGCCTTCATCTCATCACGCCTGGATTATTGCAACAGCCTTTTCACCTGTTTAACCCAAAAATCTATTGATCGACTCCAGACTGTCCAGAACTCAGCTGCCAGGCTTTTAAACAGAACAAAGAAATATGACCACATTACTCCTATTTTAGCTTCATTACACTGGCTCCCAGTATGGAGGGGTTGGGTTTACCAGCTGATCCACAGTCTTAAACAGAAAACTGGGTTTGTGTTTATGTGTAGTAATGAGTTCAGAAAAATAATGTTCTCGCATCCTTAACCATGTTATTGTAGTTAATTAATAAATCCTTCAGACTGAGGTAATGGACTTGGAGACTGGATTTTTTCCATCTGCACTCCTTTTTAGGCTGCGAATGCTGTCATTTATCCAGGGTTGCTTATTAGCTTTAGACGTAGGCCTAACCTTTAGAGGAGCAGTAATATTTAGTGACGACAAGCAGATATGATTGAAGTGATCAACCATATTGTTGGTGTTGAAATCAGACAGGTGTTGGCTTTGGCTCTGAAAGAATGTGAAAAACTTTGAAACACTTGTTCATTAAAGATGCGAGAACACACGGAGCTTGGTGAGGCGGCATGAGTAACAGGCGAATCGCAGCTAAAAACAATACATTTGTGGTCAGATATGGTCATGTCCACTAATTCCACAGAGACCCAGGGTAAAAACCAAGTCCAGTGTATGACCACGGTTATGTGTTTGCCCTTTGACATGTTGTTTGAAGTTAAAAGAAGTGGCCATATTTAAAAGTCAGTTGCATTAACATTGTTGGGGTTATCAACATGAATATTAAAAATCGCCACAAAGAACAATTCTGTCATAATTTAAAACCAGAATAGATAAAAATTCAGGAAGTTCTGATAAAAATCCTCCAGGCGGTTTTGGGGGCGATAAATTATAACAAATATGATAGGTTGCAGCCCTCCAAGTTTAAGAGTGAGAACTTCAAAGGAGTTAAATTCATCACAGCGTACTTGATGACATTTAAAATTTTTCCTATACACGCTCACTAGCCCACCACCACGACAACTGACCCTCGGTTGACTAAAACAATCATATTTAGGCGGACACAGTTCAGCTAGCTGGCTTTAGTCATTCAATTGCAACCATGATTCAGTTAAAAACATAAAATCTAAATTTGCAGACAAGATAAAATCATTTAAGATAAAAGTCTTACTTGACAGCGATCTCACATTGAAGAGAGCCATTTTAAACGAGTTTGTTTTGGGTGCTGGAGTTGGTGCAGTTGTCCTAATCCTTAAGAGATTACTATTATTTCTGTGTGGGATGTGCACATTTCGGTTTACTGGTCTATGCGTGATGATGACAGGAATAGAAGTCTTTGGAACAGCGCTGGTAGCAGACGGCTTTATATGCCAGCAGGTGGAGACAGTTGTTTGTGGCAGTGAGGCAGAGATCTGTTCAGTGAGCAGTGGTGTGTCCAGGTGTGCTGCGTGAACGATTAGTCATTCACTTAAGTCATGTGTGGACCGTACCACATGCTGTATGTGAGCAGCTAACATTTCTGAGCCCCGTTTGTTTGGGTGAAGTCCGTCTGTCTTAAAAAGAGACATTCTTTGCCAGAAAATATTACAGTTATCAACATAACACAAACTGTGAGCCCTGCAGGCGGACTGGAGCCAGTCGTGGAGGCCAAGGAGTCTACTGAAGCGGCCAGCACCGCGACCAACTGTGGGAATGGGACCAGAGATAAAAACGGACTTTCCACACAGCTTTAAGAAGTTAGCGGTTGGAGAGGCTGATGTGCGGAGGAGAGGCAGCCACATCCATAAAGCCAGTCAGCAGGGAATCTTTCTCTTTGAGTTCCTCTGAAAGTCGTCGGATTTCTTCCATAAGGTCAGCAATCATTTTGTTCGCTTTCTTAAGGAGTGTGCAGTCCTCATGGGGCAGTGTTATCTCGGCTAGCATAACGTTAGTCGGCGGAGCTTTGTTGTGATCAGTAGCGTTCATAGCGTTTTTACACTCATCTAGTTTAAAATCCATGTCGGACGACTAAAATCCTTAACCTATTTAAGTTAGATAAAAGGATTTAAAAAATGTAACGTAAAAGTGTGGATTAAAACTGTTATAAGAGTCAGGTTTAACGCGGAGCTTCCGACAGGTCGCTACAGACGCATGCGCAGAGTACAGATTACGTCAGCGATTACATCAGCAGGATGACACAACAGGATGACATAACGAGGTTGTTATATACCTTCCTACATCGTAATGCTTCTGTTGTATCCTGTTGTATGTTTAAGTTGAACACCTTTTTTTATTTGGGCAGCCAGGTACCTTGTTGTTGATATGGTCTCCGCTCACAGCGATTGGGTACATGACAAACTTCCCCCCATGGTCGTCACTGGGTGCACAATAAGGGATGTTGTCAGGATCGTGCTCTGCTCCAAAGTTATGGCCCAGCTCATGAGTGGTCACCAAATCTGCTTCCTGAACAGAGCAGACCAGATATATTTGCTTTAAATATCAGATCATCCATCAAGCAATGTTGGACTGACAACATGTCTCTACTCAACACAAAGATGCTGGTGTTTAACTACTAGTCATAATATTTCACTGACAGAAACATTTATTTATTCACAGAGGCTAGAGATACACTCTCAAGAAATAGCCCCCCCAAATCCCAAAACTTCCTCCCAACTCAGATAGAAACTGTGCAGAGGAGCAACCTGAGGTTTCAAAATGCAACCAAGTAGACATCAATACTCATAACACCCACACAAAAAGGTGTGTCTGGCCTACTTAGAATCTAAACTTGGCTTGGTGACATATTGCATAACATCCTGAGTAAAACCTGAGTGCACCATGTCATAACTTTTGTCAAAGATGAAGACTGAAAATTAAAACAGACCTTTGTTAGGATGGTTTTGCCATAGTTCTTGGTGCTGGTCAGGCCGGTGTTGAGGTAACTTGGCTTCTTTACAGAGTGAGATGGGTAGTATGCTACAAAAATCACACAATCAAAGAATGATGTCAGTATCGGGTTTTGCTTTCAAAAAGCCCGGGGGTCCAACACACAGTTCCATGTCAGACAGTGCACATGAATGTAACAGATTTTTGTTAACACTGCAACAAAGATGGTCTCTTTCAAAAATGACACACAAGCAACAAAACAGAGCAAAGTGTCATTCCATTATAAAATATTTCACTGATACAGATTCAACTCAGCCTACTTTAACCATATACTAGTAATGTAGGATGGTTGCTAGTTTGTACCATGTAGATGTCTTTACACTTATCAAGAGATAAGATGT
The DNA here is from genome assembly GCF_021292245.1 of Micropterus dolomieu. Taxonomy (NCBI): domain Eukaryota; kingdom Metazoa; phylum Chordata; class Actinopteri; order Centrarchiformes; family Centrarchidae; genus Micropterus; species Micropterus dolomieu. The sequence continues at coordinate 15,661,317 of NC_060160.1, forward strand.
ACTTACGTTTTGGGCAGAGGCCGCCGAGGGCCAGAGGTTTGGAGGGGGCCACGTAGGCCAGCCCCAGTGTGCCCTCATCAAAATCCTGGTAAGTGAACAGGTGGGCGAGACACACAGAGGAGGCGTTGTCAGCTATGTCTGAGCTGAATTGCTGTGGGACACAAAGAGAACCTTTATTTACCAACATTAGTGTATGTCAAAATTTGTTGTATTCCTTGTTTTACAAAGACACTGCAGAATGAGCCCTTTTCAATAAGGTTTTACTTACATAAAAAAAAAATAATAATAAAAAAAACTCCTTGTGATAATGACGCAAAACTATGCGCCAAACTGGACTTGTTTATTATTATAAACGATTATAAAAATTATACCATTATAAAAGACAAAGGATATGGGTGAAGGAATGGATAAGCACACGCGGGCAGCAGGGATTGTCTGTGCTGCAGAGAGAGTTGAAGGTGGGTAAAAAATGTTTGTAGTGTAGCTCTGCCAGCTGCCTACTATCATTGACTGGATGTGGATGTCAAGTCGGCCGACGACTGGCATGCGCCGATTGATCGCAGATTTTCCCCCGATCACAGCCCGACGGTCCGCAAGCTAGGCGACGTGCAAACAGGTCTTAAAATCGTGTAGCGTGAACTAGGCCTTTACTTCACTAGCTTAGTTTCGCTCAATTCCTGGATATCTATGGGATTATGCTTATGTTATTTGATCACATAGAGACTCAAAAATTCAGCCAACATATCGGACATGCTGTTTGACATAACTTCAGACAGCACCAAAAACATAAAAAAGATCCGTCCTAAGGTAGTTATTAGTTTCTGACTCTAAAGTGGGAAAAACAGTTCCCCAAAACTACTGAATCTCTGAACTCTTTAACTAAATCACACATATGTAGGCTCTTCTATGTGATCTCCTTTGGAAATCTTATGTAACATTGTTTCCCTTCCATTCAATGAGCCTCCCCTGAAATTGTTTGGAGCCTCCCTGAGGGGTCCCGCCTCACATTTTGAAAACCTCTGACCTAGAACATAATTTTGATATTCTTTCCCAAACTTCCCCTCTCACACGGACATACTGTTGCTACACATTTTGTGTATCTAGACATATCCTGTCATTGTCTCTGACAATCCATCTTTCACTCTGTCTCTCTCTTACCTCCAGAAGTCTCTTCACATCCCACACCTCCCTTCCTCTGGGGCTGTTCTCCATGTTGTAGTGTACCCAGTCAGAGCCAGCATGGCCAGGGGGAGGCTTTGTAGGCTCCTTGTTGATGATGATCTGCGAATGGTAACCACAGACACCGTTTACGAACAATTCATCATGTGTTATTACAGAATAATGTTTTTTTTTTAAAGAATTTAAACAAATCTTTGCATACTGGCTCATAATTGTTGTTACATAAAAACATTTCATAGTCCAGATATAAAGACATACAGGTGCTGGTCATATAATTAGAATATCATCAAAAAGTTGATTTATTTCAGTAATTCCATTCAAAAAATGAAACTTGGATATTATATTCATTCATTACACACATACTGATACACAGTATTTCAAATGTTTATTTCATTTAATTGTGATGATTAAAACTGACAACTAATGAAAATCCCAAATTAAGTAACTCCGAAAATTAGAATATTACTTAAGACCCATACAAAAAAAGGATTTTTAGAAATGTTGAACATGAAAAGTATGAGCATGTACAGCACTCAATACTTAGTTGGGGCTCCTTTTGCCTGAATTACTGCAGCAATGTGGCGTCGCATGGAGTCGATCAGTCTGTGGCACTGCTCAGGTGTTATGAGAGCCCAGGTTACTCTGATAGTGACCTTCAGCTCTTCTGCATTGTTGGGTCTGGTGTATCGCATCTTCCTCTTCACAATACCCCATAGATTTTCTATAGGGTTAAGGTCAAGCGAGTTTGCTGGCCAATTAAGAACAGAGATACCATGGTCCTTAAACCAGGTACTGGTAGCTTTGTCACTGTGTGCAGGTGCCAAGTCCTGTTGGAAAATGAAATCTGCATCTCCATAAAGTTGGTCATCAGCAGGAAGCATGAAGTTCTCTAAAACTTCCTGGTAGATGGCTGCGATGACCTTGGACCTCAGAGAACACAGTGGACCAACACCAGCAGATGACATGGCTGAGTGGCCATCACTGACTGTGGCAACTTTACACTGGACTTCAAGCAACGTGGATTCTGTGCCTCTCCTCTCTTCCTCCAGACTCGGGGACCTTGATTTCCAAAGGAGATGCAAAATTTACTTTCATCAGAGAACATAATTTCGTACCACTCAGCAGCAGTCCAGTCCTTTTTGTCTTTAGCCCAGGCGAGACGCTTCTGACGCTGTGTCTTGTTCAAGAGTGGCTTGACACAAGGAATGCGACAGCTGTCTGTGCGTGGTGGTTCTTGAAGCACTGACTCCAGCTGCAGTCCACTCTTTATGAATCTCCCCAACATTTTTGACTGGGTTTTGTTTCACAATCCTCTCCAGGGTGCGGTTATCCCTATTGCTTGTATACTTTTTTCTACCACATCTTTTCCTTCCCTTTGCCTCTCTATTAATGTGCTTGGACACAGAGCTCTGTGAATAGCCAGCCTCTTTAGCAATGACCTTTGTGCCCTCCTTGTGCAAGGTGTCAATGGTCGTCTTTTGGACAGCTGTCAAGTCAGCAGTCTTCCCCATGATTGTGTATCCTACAGAACTAGACTGAGAGACCATTTAAAGGCCTTTGCAGGTGTTTTGAGTTAATTGGCTGATTAGAGTGTGGCACCAGGTGTCTTCAATATTGAACCTTTTCACAATATTCTAATTTTCTGAGATACTGATTTTGGGGTTTTCATTAGTTGTCAGTTATAATCATCAAAATTAAAATGAATGAACACCTGAAATAGATCAGTCTGTGTGGAATGAATGTATACATTATGCAAGTTTCACTTTTTGAATGGAATTACTGAAATAAATCAACCTTTTGATGATATTCTAATTATGACCAGCACCTGTATACTGTGTATTAGATTCCCTTTGTCCCTCAAATACTGATGAATAATAAATTATTTTACATTAAACTGCAACATAGTTTGTCCAAAGTGTTACTCACATAAGTAAAAGTAGCATTACTGCAGTAAAAATAGCTTTATAGGTAGAGGGGACAATGTGACTCAAGTCAGCATCATGCTTTAGGGTTTACATTCAAGTCCTAAAACCATTTTTCCTTTTTTTAATGTATTGGGATTCTTCTTCTTGGAAGTTCTTCTTGACATGTATGGTGTAAAAAAAATGAAAACTAACTCTGTATAGCTGAATGAATGCATATCTTTTCAGTGAGAAAACCCCAAACTCAGTGTGACAAAACAGTGTCTCCATTCATTCCCAAAGCCTGTGGAACAAATTAAATTAGCCCACGAAGCTCACACAAAAGCGTTCAGTTCCTCCTAAAAATGCTTTTCTCAAACCCACTGAGAGACAGTGTTGTTCTCAGCTCCACTTCCAGGAGTGACTCGGTGTAAAACAAAGCGGTCATGCTGCTGGGAGCAGTGACGTCTGATGATACAACGCCACAACTTGTTCCAGAGGTGAGACTCGAACATGCAGCCAGCCGCACACACACACACCTGTTGGATCTGGACCCCGTAGCCTTTGAATTCATCATCCCAGGTTGTGTTCCTATAAATGTCATCAACTCGATCAATCAGCTCAATCTGGAGGGAGAAGAGAAAAATAATTATCATATAGCAAGAATTATTCAAGTAATATATGAACACAACTACAAGAATTTATTTTGACTTTGCCCATATCAGAAAGACAGACCAGGTAGTTGAGTGTGACACTCTCTTGACCGCGCCCCATGTGTTTAAAGAAGCGATAATCTGCAACCAGCAACAGGGGGCAGGTATTCTTCTTGTGATCATGAGCCTGTCTCTTCTCTCGATGGTGGTGAACTACAAGGAGGAAGCAGGAAGAGTGAGATAGAGATAGACAGATATATTGGAAGGGGTAGAGAAAGAAACATAGTCAAAAGAAGTAACAATATTCAAAACAGTCATGGGTAAGCTTACATAAAAGACAAGACAAAGTTAACAATGAGGCCATGGCTCCAGTATCCAACTGTTAATTGCCCTCATTTTCACATTTAGCAGCACGTTGTCTTTTTTGTTGCCTGTGAACTGATTAGGCTCTGCCTCCGTTCTTCAATTCTTCAAGCCAGAATTAAATAGCAGTTTATCTTTATAGTAGAGTGCATAATAATAAGTGTGAACGAGGTCCGCAGTATATTCTGACAGCTAAAGGAGGCAGCGATTTCACACACAGACCGTACAGTGTTACATTCAAATCAAGCTCCAGCTAGTGCAGAGGTTGAGGTGTACTCAGTAGTTTTCACTTCTATACAATGATCTGTTTTACATAACTTCATAGTACCAAATAGATTAAGCAATGCCCATGCATTCACTTTGTAAAGGCAATGCTTAAGGGTGCAAACAAGTATTTTCGTAGGCAATTAATATACTGATAATTATGACTTCACAAATGCTTCTCAAGAGTTACATTGTAAGAACAATACAAGTTTAACTAACCGATCAAACTGCAATTATTTCAGGGACAAATTTCTTCCACTACAATAATAATAAACCTAAATACAATAAAAATTTACCCACTTTTCGCTTGGTCATGTGTTTCCTCCCTGCAATGACTCTATACTTCCCCGGGTTCAGAGCCTTTAAAGGCTACAAGATGAAAAAAACCCATCTTAAAATTGTAACATTTTGTAGTTTACAAATGCTCAATTAATGCAAATCCTCACATTGTAGAAGCTGTAAGTGAGGATCATGTTTATCTCACTGCCACAGAAAAGCATAGGGGAGGGAATCTGGAGGGACGCCTCATAGCTTCACAAATCCTAAACTCTTGAAACAGTCAGAAGCGGAAAATAACAGAAAAGGACACAGGAAGCAGCGAGACATTTGAACATTACATCACACACTTGGCTGTGCGCCGTTCAAAAGTGTGGGTGTGTGCTGCCCTGGCTTCCACAACAAGCAGTGGGAGACCAGTGACGACTCAGAGTCATCTCATTGGGCAGCAGTGCCTCCATGAATTTAAATGCCTCCTCCGTAAGAACCTTCACCTCAACTCATATCCCCAATGAGTGCTTTCAACCAGCAGCCTGTAAGAGGTGTTTTAGATTCCTCTGCTGGCACATTATCAGTGTTACATGCTTTACATTTCCAAAGCAGCACAAAAGAGGAAAAAAAAGGCATTTGGCTGTTACATAATCCCCACTTGTCTGCAGTGTGTATGTGCATAATATGGGCTAGGTTTGACAGATGAAAAGACTTTTGTTAAAGTGATTGTTGCAGAATATAACACCCACCTCCTTTGTCTCACTACTACAGCCGCCTCCTTCATTCTCAACATTTGTTATCCTCCTCCTACTTTTTATCTACTCTTTACCATCCACTAACAAGAGCACAGAGCCTAAGCTGCACCAGATCTGTGATCTTCAACAACCCCTTATATACTTCATCCTCCTCCTACACGTTTCCACTACACGGGCACAAATATGAACACACACACACCAGCAAGACTCTCGACCCCTAGCGTGGGAAACGGACAGCAGAGCTCACCCTTTTCCTGGTCCACCTCCTCCTGCCCGTCCCAGTCCCTCCTGGCAGTCCGTGGCAGCAAGTTTTCAGCCTCTGCGTGGATGTAACCACACACTTTTGGGGAGATGATGCGGCTTAGGTTCCTGATGTCGTCCGAGCGATAAACCAGCAACCTGCCATCAGTCGGGGAATTGGTAAACCTCCACAGGGGCTAGAGGAGTCAGAGAGAGTAGAGGTCGGGAGGGAGAAAAAAAAAAAAGGAGTAACAAAAAGAAAATACAAAGACATTTCCAGGTAGTGGCAGTGGGGTAGGGAATTCAAAAGGAATGCCTGTCACTGGCTATTGCAACGTAGACATTTTATTTCTTCTCATTCTTCACCAACATTTATATACAACATAGCCCTTACGTACTCGGACAGCAACACATTTTGTTTTGACGGAATTTTAAACAGTGCAGTAGAACAGTGTCAAAATTAAGCTGAGTCAGTCCTCTCTGTAATTGTTTCATTTCAGAACCAATTTGCTGGATGGCAGAGCAAAATGTGTCACTGTCAATATACTTACAAAATGCACTGTATACTTGTGGTAGAGTGGAACAGTTCCAATTTTTTTGCGCAAGATATCCTCATCGTTAGATATACTGGGCTACAAAGCAAAACTATCAATCAAACTACCCACCTCTCCTCCCTTTACATTTAGTTATTTAGCTGATGCTTTTATCTAGGGGTGCACCGAAATGAAAATTCTTGGCCGAAGCAAAAACCAAATATAATGAAAAAATTTGCTGAATAGCGAACAAGTACATTCACATTTTTTCCATTTATTTTCCCTTTTTTTTTTTTACCACTGCATAAATTAAATAGTCAAAATGTGCTTTTTAGTGTTTTCCACAGGATTTGGAGAGACCATGGTGGGTGGGGCTGAGGCCAGAGGGTCGGGTAAAGTAAATTACATGTGCATGTCCATTTACTTTTAATGTACACATGTGATATGTTTTATACTTTCTGTGAATATAATCCAATTAATCTTATTTCCATACTGTATAGACACCTTATTTTGAAAACCGGATGTTGTCATGTGTGTATCCCCACGCTAAATTCATCAAGTCCGACCCAATTTCATAAATAATGTCTTATGTGGTTCTCGTATCGTGTAACATGAAGACTTCACAGCCTCTCTTCAGGTCAGGCTCTCATAATGCGACACTTGTCTTTGTAAAGAAAGAAACTGACAGGATAAAGTCGCTAACCTGCCTGTCAGCTCACTCTGGTCCATTTCAGTTACCATAAAGGCTTGAATACGTGTGCACTCCAAATTTAGGTGCAGCTAGCTTAATCGTCTTCTCAGAAATGAGTGACAAATACTCATAGCGGGTCAGACCCTATGGTCAGACCGTTTGTTGCCTCTGCCTTGTAGTAGGAATCAAACCCAGGTCCCTCACACCAAAGGCACGTGTCTTACCCACTACACTATCGCCACCCCATAATCATTTAGTCATTTTTTTATGTCAAAAAGCACCATCAAGAAAAAGGCACCCACACACTGAAAAGCTTCCCAGATTTAGAGTACAACACTGTAGCACAGTATTCAATTATTATTTGGTTGCCTTTTTCTTGATTTTTTTTGTGGCTTTGGTTATGTCGATCCGGCCATCACAGCCTTCACCAGCTCTACCCTCTACGGTCAAACTTCAGCCAAATGCCTTGGATAAAATGGCTGAGGGTTAAGTGTCTTACAAAAAAATGGTAAAGGGTCAATAACCCCTCTGTTTGGATTCTACACAACGATTGATTTTACAGCCTTACCTCTACATTGTATTCTGCGTCATCGGTTAGAATATGAGCAGAAAACTCATCTCCTTCTATGTGTGCCTGCACACGTGAATTCTCCTCTCCTGCAAACACAAGGTTACTTTTTAAAGATTGACAAATGCAGACTAAATCCAATAATGTATTAAGTATAGTGCACAGATACATTCACATAGTATTGTGCTAGCCATCCCAACATTATAGTTATTAATCATGTGTGGCAAACAGTGGCTATTATTCAGATATCTCAGATTAAGGTTTTAACAAACAATTTGTCTATTAAGCTTTACTTGTTTTGCATATGCAAACTAAGACAAAGCCCGATCAGGAAAATATAGTATTTAAAAAACATTGGTGCATCCCTCATCCTATAAGTCATTCGCTTACCAACAACATGTCCAGTGAAATAGTTCTGCAGCTGAACATCATAGTTCTCCTCCCTCCCGTGTTTATCAGCAAACACAGCTTTGAAGTTGTCAGTGAAAAGGTCTGTGTTGGTGGTCAAGTAGAGCTTGAAATTTCTAAAGTCGAAAAAAGATAAAAATAGATTATTTCTACTTTAATCCAAACACGATTACATGGCTACTTTCAGTACTGTGAAGAGTCAAATGGGATTTGATGCTGGGCATATTTAGAGTCACAAGGTGAGAAAATACTTTCAGTATGACCCGTCTTGTATGATCATAGTTTTAGTCTAGAGTAATTGGTTGCTGTAAAAACAATTGTATGTGCTGTCCATCCTAGCAGTGATGGGGGTGCAGTAATGCATCGCAAACATTAACTGAGGCTCATATGACATCTATTTAAGACATTTGTTTGCCAAACCAAGGGGGTATTTTAGTCATCAACTTCCCTCTTTTTGTTTCCACTTACGGTGTTTCCTTGCTGGGTTGCAGTGGATGGAGAGGGAATTTCCTACAAAAATTTTTTGGAAAATGCCCACTTTATAGACTAACTCCGACCACAGAAGCATGATTTCAGCTATGGCTGTTGTCCAAACTTTAGAATGTATTTTAACGCTATGCAAGGACTGTGGATTTTGACCAATCTGGCTGTTCCTGTCTCAGAAGCACATACATGCTTTGATAGGGTCTACCAACTGTTTCAAGCAACGCAACAGTCTATGCTCTGGAGAGAATCTCTGATATTTCCAATCCTGTCACAGATGACTACAGCATTTCACTATTCAGCTGAACATAAAATCTGCAGTGTGGACTTTTATCTATATTTTTCTATCTGAAATACAGACCAAGTGAAGTTATTTAGGTTTTCATTTAGTTTGGCTTTTATGATCACCCTTCTCTCTTTTGCTCTCTTCTCTCTCCCCTCTCTTTAAATTTCTTTCTTTCTTCCCTACCTTGGCATTGAGGCTTTTATTTCATTTTTTATTTAGAAGGACAAATAGAGGGAGTGATCACGCCTGAATCAAAAACATTCAGGATTTGTGAACAGGCATCTGAACCCACTAACGCACTGCTTCTAGTAATGTGTGAACTGCTTTTCCAGTGTGCACAGTCACAGTGTGTGAAAAGGGCAATTACATTCGCTAAGTATGCCAGTTATTATCCTCTTCAGCAGTATGGACAACAAGAATGATTGCAGCAACCAATCAGTAATAATTTTCAATATATGCATGGGCATGTGAGTTTTGTTTTGAAACAGATTTGACCCTACCCTGCATCATTCCACAAAAACAACTGTGCTTCAAGGTGGGTTAATGTCAGACATGAGGGTGCTGATGTACCTGTGCAGGGCTCTGAAGCTCACCAGGCGCTCCAGGTGGGACTGGGTGCGGACGTCCCTCTTCCTTACAGAGTGCAGCTGGAGGCCCGACGATGGAAGCACCTCAAAATCTGACAGGATGGAGTTCAGGGCATCTGGAAAAGAAATATAGAGAGGCGATGATGGTCATACACGACCAAGAAAGAAACTGCTTTTTTCCATTAAAATCACCAGACTGATAACACCTGGAGCCAAGGCTAGCCGGGTGATGCTTTTGTTTAGCAGATAATTAAAATTAACCAGGACTCAATACCGTAACATTTTATAACCCTTAGTTAAAATATTAAATATTAGTGTTGATCATCACTGTGAATAAACTTAACATTGATAGCATAAAGTCACAGCAATCATCGTTAACGCCCATTATTCCAAAGACAGTAAGCATTACCATTGTGCTAACGTTAGCTTGATACGTTACTTACCAAATTCCGTGTTTTCTTCATGATTCTCCTCCGGAGTAACTCTTGACTTAACTGCACCGTTGACCCAACAAGGAGCCAGAAAGGCAATTAATAGTAAGCGCCTCATTTTCAGTTGGCTACGCTACTGCTGTCATTTTCCAGAGTAAGTCGGTTTGTCTAAAACAGCTAGCTGAGCTACCCGGAAGTGCGTCGAAGAGAAAACATCCGCTTTCAGCGTAATATGTGGGAATGCGGGAAGCAGAAACACCGAAGTTACACAGATCATTCATGACAGAGGAGGAAGTAAAAGTCGCAAAACCACAATGTAAAGTCCTGCCTTGAATAGTAGAAATCTCCATTATGCAGAAAAGAGTGTAAAAACATAATGTATTTAACTGGATTATTATCAGAGGTGGAAGAAGTATTCAGCAAATATACTCCATCACAAGTCCTGCATGGCATGAAAAATCTTAATTAAGTAAAAGTAGTCAAGTATTATCAGAAAAGTGTAAAGTATCAGATAGGCCCAACTAAATACACTTTTCTATTCTGTCTTTATGCAGGACAGTGGCCCTTCTCACTGCCACACACCGATGCATGCTTGGGCAAGACAAGAGTGGAGCAGCAATGATTAGTCAATTAATCAATCAGTTGATTGAAAGAAAATGAATCAGTCATTTTTTACGCAAAAATGTGAAACATTGCTGGTTTCGTCCTCGTAAATGTAAGGAACTGCTGCTATTCTTTGTCATTTATGATAGTAAATGAAGAGTCTTTAGGTTGGACAAAATAAGCCATTTGAACACTTTGGGCTTTGGAAAATTGTGATTAGCATTTTTCACAATTTCTTGACATTTTATAGAAGACTAAACGATTAATCATGAAAATAGTTAGCAGATAAGAGGCGTGTGCCCTCAGTTATATAGCAAGTCGTCTTAGATAAGAGTGTCAGATAAATGTGTAAAATGTAAATGTTAGATTACTGGATTATTTCTAAAACATTAACATGTAAAATGTGTTTTAATGTTGGTGAAGTTTAACAATTTTATGTTGGGCATTTTACAACCTGATCCATGTTTTTTTAATGTAAAATCTTAATCTGTAAAGTAGCTATAGCAGTTAAATGATAGAGTAGAAACATGAGAACCTCAAAATTGTAGAAGTACATAAATGTACTTGAGTACTTCTCACCACTTCCATTTGAAGTAGAGTAAAATAGATTTAGTTTTTGAATAAATGTACTTTCTTTCCAACATGGGTGTATGACATTTGTGTTCTTAAATAACCCAAGTGGATGCTTCTAAAAATATTAAGACAGAAAAACTTAATACTTTTAATACAAAAGAGATTAGCAGAAAGATATTGACAAATCATTAAATTAAGTTGGAAACCCTTACAATAATAAATGTTCCCAAATAAATTCTCTCTCATTCCCATCTAAGGTTGTCTTTTAACAAACAATTACAAACATCAAAGTACATACTATTAAGCAAATAAAATAAACAGAAAGACCCATTTGAACTTGGTTTATAAAATGTTTTATTCATGTTAACATAGCTGATACATAGGGATTCAAACAGTTCCACAAGGCTTTTGGGGACTACAATTGAATGAATAGCAAAACAATAGTGGTCCAAATCTCTAATGACAATCACTGGACAGACTAACAAATCACCCCCTTTTAGGATGTGAAAAACCTGCAATGAAATTTACTAAACTTGACATTTGGACTTGTTGGTGTGTGTTACAGCATTTGCTCCCATTCCAGTGTAATATCTCCAGAGACATGCATGACAGAATTATCTTCTTCCCATTAAAAAAGGTCCCAGCATTTGGTCAGACAAGCCCCACCCCCAAACAAGCATGCTTTAGTGAAAGAGTGGCATATCATAACCAGGGCAGAAAGTGAGGATTGAACCAATAGACACTACTTGGCTGTATTATAGTATTTGTTGCCAGCATGTAAAGTGCACTAGCTTTCCCTGCAGTATGAAAAATTGAATCTGTTTGAAGTTGGACTTCAGCTGCTGTAACCGTACCACATAACTGTCTAGACAGAGACACTAAAAAGAAATAAAGATATGGCGGAAATTAGTTTTTATAGCCAACATTTCTTATCGGGGGGG
>NC_060160.1:15673142-15681234 GCF_021292245.1 Micropterus dolomieu
TTACAAACATCAAAGTACATACTATTAAGCAAATAAAATAAACAGAAAGACCCATTTGAACTTGGTTTATAAAATGTTTTATTCATGTTAACATAGCTGATACATAGGGATTCAAACAGTTCCACAAGGCTTTTGGGGACTACAATTGAATGAATAGCAAAACAATAGTGGTCCAAATCTCTAATGACAATCACTGGACAGACTAACAAATCACCCCCTTTTAGGATGTGAAAAACCTGCAATGAAATTTACTAAACTTGACATTTGGACTTGTTGGTGTGTGTTACAGCATTTGCTCCCATTCCAGTGTAATATCTCCAGAGACATGCATGACAGAATTATCTTCTTCCCATTAAAAAAGGTCCCAGCATTTGGTCAGACAAGCCCCACCCCCAAACAAGCATGCTTTAGTGAAAGAGTGGCATATCATAACCAGGGCAGAAAGTGAGGATTGAACCAATAGACACTACTTGGCTGTATTATAGTATTTGTTGCCAGCATGTAAAGTGCACTAGCTTTCCCTGCAGTATGAAAAATTGAATCTGTTTGAAGTTGGACTTCAGCTGCTGTAACCGTACCACATAACTGTCTAGACAGAGACACTAAAAAGAAATAAAGATATGGCGGAAATTAGTTTTTATAGCCAACATTTCTTATCGGGGGGGGAATCTAGACTTTCTCAATAAATGGGATGTAGACTTCCAGTTGGTCAACGACATTTTCTGCCTCTAAAATTGAGCTAGGAGTCTGATATCATGTCAAGCTATCAAACACTTCTCTACAGCTGAAACTGCACAAATGGGAAGGCCAGGACAAACACAAATTAAATAGGGAATGGAGGGTTTCTCTTTTCACCAATTTGTTGTCCAAATCTACATTGTGAAAAGCATGATTTTTTTTCCTTACACAACTCTTTTCAATAGGTTTCATTGGTAGAATGTTTGAGTGGAGCAATAAGGAATGAAGGATGTGTAAAAAGTTTTTTTTTGTCCTTTTGTTGTTTTTGGAGATGACCCCAACAATGAGGGCTTGTGTTATGTATTTATTTTTTAGCTCTCATTCTCGCCACCCTCTCCTCCTTCTCCAGCATCGCCCTCTTCGGCAGCATTGTCCGATGTCCATAACTGAGGAGACAAACAGATATTTAGGTTAAAATACAGTGGAATACAGTCAAATATCCTGACTCCTTCACCATTTTTAAATGTTGAAGCATTGTAGAGATAATTATAACTGACTTTCTATCTGTACACGCACAATACCATAAAAACGGCAGCAATTTGTGCAAACGTACTACAAAAAACCCAATCCAAGTTCTCGTCTACATAAATGGTTTTCTAAGGCTTTATGCAGCACGTCGCGTCAAATCCTAGGAGGTGGAATAAACATTTTCCAAAACCTTTAGGGCTGTCAAAGTACATGACTGTGATGCAGGTTTTTCCATTACCATGTGAATCCTAATGAATGCCTTTGAGGAGATGCTGTCCGGAAGCGTGTGCCGTTTAGACCTCATTTGTATGGTTCAATGCGTCTCACCACTTACAACGACAGCAGGCTTTTGACCTTGTGTGGCCTTTTCAACAAATGAGTTTGTTTGAAGCATTATATGACCATGTGACAGACATTAAGGCAACACTGAAGGTCATTTCTGTGCTGTGTGAAAAGTGCACCACTCACTGTCAGGTTGTCTCTGAGGAGCTGCATGATAAGAGTGCTGTCTTTGTAGGACTCTTCATTTAGCTGGTCGAGCTCAGCAATGGCATCGTCGAATGCCTGCAAACAAAAAGGAAAAGGTTAACACTTGCAATGCAACATTGTGGAAATGAGGGCTGATTTTTGTAAGAGACGCCTTTAGACCTTTTTAGCCAATTCACAGGCTTTTTCTGGGGAGTTGAGGATCTCGTAGTAGAAGACTGAGAAGTTGAGCGCCAAGCCCAAGCGGATGGGATGTGTGGAGTCCATCTCAGTCTTGCTGATGTCAAACGCTTCCTGGTATGCTTGCTGTGAGTTTCCAATGGTCTCTGGAGACGGAGGAAGAAAAACAATCAGAGAATATGTATGTCAAGGTTGAGATACAAGTCCGCTATTTTATTAAATTTTATTTTTTTCCCCCCTTTCATTTTCACTGGGAAAAAAAAAAATAAAATAAATGATTTTGCTTGGGTCTGTACCAATGTTCCCTTATGTCTTGAGAACGCGATTTGTAGGTCAGGGCGTCTCTGTAGCGCCAAAATGCCGAAATTATAATGCTGTTATAAATTTTACTGCAGCTACTGCAATTTGGATATTGAGATTTATGCTGCGTTCCATTTACCTCGGAAGTCGGAGCTGGGAATGACGTTACACCCAAGTAGACGGCGTTCCAGTTAACAAGTCGGAAAATCTCACTCGTTTACAACTAGCCAGGTTAGCTATTGATACGCCAGTTGATTTAAAAAAAAAAAAAAAAAAAAGAAAAGAAAAAACAAAAACACACTGTGTGGCATTTACTCACACTAAACACTGTAGCAACACGTCCACAGACAGCTGTTGGACAGCACTTTGTGTACGAACATTTATATGAGTCACAAGTACACATACACGTGCTAATAAACAGTATAAACTACAGCTTTCACTAACTGTTGATACCCCGACAGCCATCTTGGATCACGAAGTCGGGGTTGTGCGGTTCTCCAGACTTCCCAAGTCAGGATTCTGACTTAAGGGGGCGTTCCCTTTGAAATTTTGACCTTTGAACTCAGAAATTCCGAATTCCCATGTCAACTGGAACGCACCATTAGATTATATTTCGATTAATTGTTCAGCCCTATTTTACGGGCATGAGTGTTACACACAGGCACATAACTAGGAAAAGAGCAGTTAACCTGCAGAGACTTCAGAAGGTAACCGCTCCTGGCCAAAAAATTGTCTTGGCATATAACTGCCAGTAAATTATTTTTGACATATACACAGATTAAACAGAGATTTAATGTGTTCATTTAGGAGTTTTTAGAATTTGTGGTGGACAGATTGTTACCTCTGGACAGAGCCAGGCTAGTTGTTTTCCACTGATCTGTATTCACTGGCTGGCTCAAATATATTTACTGTACAAACATGAAAATGGTGGCCATCTTCTCATGCAACTCTTGGCAAGGAAGGAAAAGCGTACTTCCCGAAAGGTCAAGCAGTTCAATTTTAAAGTATAAGACTGGTGACATTCTTTATTGTTTGTGTCAAATTAAACGACCAAATCCAACAATAAATTGATCAGACTAAGAAGTTTTGTCTATGTAGCTAAAACCTGACATTGCTTATTCCTCTGTGCCATAGACCCCCCCCCCCCCACACTGTTATCCAAAAACTATTAAAACAAGATTAATGTGCCTCACAGGGGGAGACATGGTACTTTATTACTATGAACATGGGCATTGTATACATTGTCCTGCTGCTATAGATACTCAGAGCATCAAATCTGTATTAATAAGAGAAGAGTGCTAAAAACTACAGTGCCCAGCCGTTTCAGGAAATGACTACACCTCATGCTGCACACTACTGAAGAGCTGAGAAGATGATTTTCATTGTTCTTTGCACAATGACAAAGATACATTTTTTTCTTCAACCTTGAAGCCATTTAAAATTGAATTCTGGGACTATTAAGACACAGCCAGAAAACTGTTAGACAGCAGGACCATTTCTGTATCAGCACACAAAGTGCTTTTAGTTACGTGGATCACTCTGGAATAGACAATGCTAATAAGAGTGAGGGCAGGTGGGGAAGAAAATTCTGTCACTGTACTTTTTTCCTTGTGGGAAAACTGGAGGCCCTCATTAGCTACCACTCACTGTTGTTTCACCCTCCTACGAGGTGGGGCCCTGTGATCACAGGACCGTGACGCATTGCCCTACATGACGTCATTTCAAGCTCCTAGCTTCAGGACAAAATCTGACATGTTTCTATTTGGAGTGTGAAGAGGCCCACTTTTTAAAGAGTGCTTAATAGGGCTGGGATATTTTAGCTTAGCCCAACAGCTGGAAATAAAAAAAAAATAAAAAAGAAGACTCCCCACTACAAAATACATGGAAAAGAAAAGTTGTACAAAACAAAAAAACTATCCATTTAAATTTCTTCCAGGAGGAAATACAGTTCTAATAAAAACGTACAACTGTTAACTCACTTGATTTGTCGTCTCCAGAGGCAACTTCAGCAAGGTATCTATAGTAGTCACCCTTCATCTTTAGA
The DNA here is from genome assembly GCF_021292245.1 of Micropterus dolomieu. Lineage (NCBI taxonomy): Eukaryota > Metazoa > Chordata > Actinopteri > Centrarchiformes > Centrarchidae > Micropterus > Micropterus dolomieu. Next base: position 15,677,359 of record NC_060160.1, read on the forward strand.
TAGAACACTTTGCTCTCGGGATTTGGGGAGTTTTCAATTAAATGATTATCCAGCAGTTTCTGTGGAGAGAGAAAACGTCATGATCAATTCATTTTGGTGGGCTGAGTACATAATGAACATTACGACTCATCAGATCAATCAACCAAACCACAAGCAGTGAAGCGTGTATCGAAGCTTCAGTGTCTCACTGCCATCACTAGATGTCAGTGAGACACTGAAGCTTCGATACACGCTTCAAACCCTGGACTACAATCCCATTGAACCACTGCTTCAAAGCTTGTTTTGGTGACGTCCGAAGCAGCAACTGCTTCACTGACTGAATCACCGACTGGTTCGCGGTCCAATCCCGTGATTTATTGGCACTGCCTCGACCGTCTCGAAACATTTGAGTGTTTGTGCACCCCATTTAACACATTCAGTTACACAAGCACATCCAACCTATGCCACATTTCCCAGCACTCTCTCCTCAGTAACAAAATACATTCATCAATCTTTATTTGTAAATAGACCATTAAGTTCAGTCTTAATGTGTGTGCATCAAAGAATTTTCAAAGTAAATGTACTTTAAAGCAAAGATGCTTTATAATGCTTTATAACTAATGGTCTTTTCTACAAAACTAGTGTCTCCAACACTGCTCATTGAGGGGCGTGCGTGTATGTAATTAAAAGCCTCCTGTCAACCAGCTAGCCTGCCTAATTTGCCTGCAGCCTTGAACTTCGCCAGGATATGTAATGAACCTATTTTCGAAACATTTGGCTCAAGTGGTTCAGTGCTTCACAAAAGCTTCATTTACCCATCACTACTGACATCTGACTGACAGATGAAGAGCCACACTCAAGGATGACATGGCTACATTCACCAAATTGGGCACAAACTAAGGTGCGAGAACATGGGCGTCCACATTGCATGGTACAACCCTAAATATAGGTGGGGCTCACCCATCATAAGTGTCCCATTAGCCTCCATCCACCAGAGAGCACTACTCCCTTTGCTCTTTGTAGCTCCTCAGCTCAAGGATTAACGGGTACAGATCTGCTCCATCAGGAGTCAAGTACATGTGCTCACCCCAGTGCTGTTTAGAAGACCCACTACTTCTTGTCAGTTTCAGATAAAGTTGCTCCAAAATTGTCTACAACCAGGCCAGGCCTCTAGTGTGTCCTCCAATTCCTTCTGCCCCAGATTACACGCTCTCTTGATAAGCACTCTCCTCCTGTCTGCACTGTAAAGTATAGTATGAGGTCTTATTTCAGATTCTTTTTAAAAACAGACTAGAGTAAGATACCAGCGCTGCCTCATACTCCTTAGGGGTCCAAGTCCAACTGGGCACCCAGTACCAGCAGAGCTGGGAACCCTATTGTAATGGTTAAGATTTTTATCACTCTTCTTCTTCTGTAAAGAAAACTGATACTGCAGCCTACATGGTAAGTGCTACAGACGCAAAATTCATACAGTAGGTCAATTTGCATAATTCTACCTCTAAGGGGCGCTATAAGCAAGGTCAACGAGTTTCGGTTTGGAACTCCCGCCTACAAAGGCGCATAACAAAAACATATCCACGCGCTCGGGGGATCGAGCTGAATCTCGTGGTATAGGCCACACCCATTTCCGCCTAAATTTTCCCCACAAAATCGCGAAAACTGAAAGACCTATTTTAATTAACTTCTCCAAAGCCGCAAGTCCAATCGGCACCAAACTTGGCATGAACCATCTCTGGACGACGCTGATAAAGTTTGTAGAGGAAATCTTGATCAACTAAAAGTGTCGCAATTATAGGCTAACAAATGTATGCGAAAAATGCTAAAAAAACAGGAAGTGAGGTCATTTCTCAGGTTTGCAATGGCCGATATACACCAAACTCGGGAACCTTATCTGCCACACCCTCCCAACGGGCTCTATGAAGTTTGTTGTCAATCGGCCTCTAGGTGGAGCTACTAAGCATATATCAAATAACACTCCCATAGACATACATTAATTTTATATCTCCGTAATCGCAAGTACGTTTCATTTAAAACTCTGGTCGTTTATTCTCCACGGGCGGGGCGCCCGTGTTGACTTGCGCAGCCTCTGCTGGGCGAGGGGGGTGGCTGGTGTCGTGTTTGCAGCACGTGCATGCTGGCTGGCAAGTTAAGGATCTGCCTCTATCTAGACTTTGAAGTGCAGAAATAACAAAGATAACAGCTGGAATAAAATTTGATCTCAGATATTCAATGACGACTTTACTATAACTGCATGCTCCTTTTTACACTACCCTCATGTTTTCAACTTAATTATAGAAAATATAGCAGAGCAGTGGAATTAAATATTCAAATGATTTAAATGTAATATTTTTCCCCATTAAAAATACAAACTGCAGCTTTTAATGATTGTTTTCTTTAAATCTACAATTAATTTCTTGAAACAGCCAAAATAACTTAATATAGAATTAGTATTAACATAAATGGTAACAGCAAAAATGTGTTATAAATTACATCCTGTGATTACACTCCAGGCTGAGTAATCATCTTTCAGTGGACATGGGAAGATTACCAGGGCTAATCTGTGTCAGTGAAACCATGGCTTATGCTCAAGTTAACCGATTTAGAGAGCAGATTAACAGTTCACGCCGACTGAAAATGACAACTCAACCCAAATGACAGTCCTGATTGAGAAGCAATACAGTGTTTAGAATAGAATTTAAACATCCTCTGTCTTTAAATTAAAAAAAAACATTTTAACTTAAAGAGAAGAGCTTTCCCTTCCAAACCCTGGGAGAAAGAAGCTGTCCTTGTCTGAGCCAAACCCACCTCAGCAGCCACTCCCCAGTCATTTACTGAGACAAAGATTGGCTCAGCCGAAACATGCGCATGTCTCAAGTGCTAAGCATTCGTCTTTCACTGCATGCTCTGCACAACAGACAAGTAGCCTCGCTCTCTGTGCTTTCTGGTGACTGAAATCAGAGCTTTGTGTGAAAGCACAAACAGTGCTACTGGATTAAAACCTGATTGGTTATGCGAGTGAAAGTCTTTACATGTCAGGATCCCCCCCCCCCCCCCCCCCCCCCCCCCCCGCCAAGCGTGGACTAATCCCTCATTATCAATTCAATTAGCAACACCACAATTAGCTGTGAATTGGTTATTTTTTTAACTCAGCAGATGTAAGAATCACACACACGATGAAGAAAGCATGTGGCAGTCTGACAACGCTGACAAGACTTTGATTTTGAAACGTGCCTATGTCCCACTGCTAGCATACCAGATTCAGCTGGAAGAACCTGCATCTTTTTGTAGCAGAGTGAAAAGCCTGAATCTGCTCAGCTGGCACCCGTCCTGGTCTACAAGCCTAACATTCACATCTAAACTGGAACCCAACCATCCCCAAGACTGTGCTGCCTCTCAACTAAGACCTGCTTTCAGCTTAGATGCAAGTCTGCCTGGTTACAGTGTACTGTGCAGGAAATCGAGACAGAGGGGCACACAGACCACTTGTTTATTGCGGTCTCTGCGCTTCTGCTTTTGTGGGTGCATAACTATCCTGTCAGGCGTTGCAGACAAGTCACAGCATGGAGACCGACACACCTTCCTCCGCTGACAAACCCTCAGTCAATACTCACTCACGCAGAGATACTGAAAGCTGAGTCACAGCTGTGCAAGTGCATATCTTCAGAAACACACATGGAAAGCTGATTGAAAATGAATGGCTCCTACAGCTTTGCAGTGCATTTTTAAAAAGAAATGATCTCCATCTTACAGCTAAGCTTCCACCCAAATCTCCTCTAATCCATTATCAAGGCAGGCTAGAAATAATGTAAAGCACCAATTTGTGCTGTTGCATTTGATTAAACAAGGTTAAAGCATGACCCCCCCCCCCCCCCCCCCCCCCCCCCCCCCCCCCCCCCC
>NC_060160.1:15681254-15695122 GCF_021292245.1 Micropterus dolomieu
ATAATGTAAAGCACCAATTTGTGCTGTTGCATTTGATTAAACAAGGTTAAAGCATGCCCCCCCCCCCCCCCCAGTACTCCAGTACTCCAGTACTCCAGTAAACTAACCCTTGTGGAAAGTCTCAGAATGCGTTTAGATCAGTTGTCAAGCACAGTCTCACTGGTCTCTATGGATGGAAGGGTCATTTTTGGTGACGTCTACAAACTGGATTGTAGGGAGAGTATGAGCCTTTTCTGCATGTATATTCTTGCACTTGGCTAACCACATTAAGCATCTATCTGCCAGATGGGACAGCATGGACACAGACCATAGCACAGCTTGACAGAACACATACTACAGCGTATGTTTCCTGTGTGTGTCCTCCTGAGTTCTCTCTCCACCCATTCAGACACACCTCGCTGATGTAGTCACAAGGACCTTTTGTCAGCTCACGCCCTCACAACGTTTCAAGCCCATTGTTCTAAATCCAGATTCCCAAAAGGCAGGAACAGTGGGAGGACTACATAATACTTCCTTGTCACCGCTGGCTTTAGAGGCCATATTTATACAACTGAGGAGCTCACAGGAAGCAGGGCAGATGCCATTTGACATCAATTATTGTACAAAATAATGATGTGTAACTTATATAAGTGTATCCCTAAACAGTTAAGCTACACCACACAATTTTCTTCTTAACGTATTAAAAACATAAATCATTTCACTCCTTGCCTCAAGAGCAGAAAAGTATTAATGAAACCACACTGCCGTTATAGCCATCATTTAACTTTGTTAAATTATAATAATGCAGTGAAACAATGTAAGAGGTCTCCACCTCACAGAGGTTACATGGATCCATGCTGCAGACTTAATACATCACAGTAGAAATTGGACACTTTACCAAAACGTTGTTGCAGATCTCTTGCAACTCCTTCTCCACCTTCTCCCGATACTCCTTCACTATCTGCTGCTTCTTCTCACATCCCTCAGTCTTCAGTCCGATACTGGACATCACCCTCCATGCGGACCGCCTCGCCCCAACCACGTTTTTGTAGGCGACGGACAGCAGGTTCCTCTCCTCGTTTGACAGCTCGCCTCCCTTCTCTGTAACCTCTTTCATGCAATCTGCCATGTCGTCGTAGCGCTCAGCCTGTTCCGCCAGCTTGGCCTTCTGAATGAGATCCGTTCTATCCATAGTTTATGTATTTTTGGGGACTGAGGAATCAGAAATCCGGGGGTATGTGACAGTCAAGGACTGTTAACGTTAGGTTGAAGAACGGGTGTAGCAAGGAATCGACGAGAGTATTCCCCACAGGAACGTTTCAAGCTGCAAAAAGAAGTTGACACTTACTTAGGTAAAAATAAAACGTGTAATCACCATCATGACATGAAAGAGCATGCACCCTCCTGGTATATAAGCTGTACTGTGGCACTAAAGGTAACTGCAGTCGTTAAAATTATTTAAACGGAAGAAAATCCTTTGTCAGACACATTTAATTACATAACGACCATCTCGCTTCCAACATCATTATACATACAATACAGCATGGAAAAGATGGTTTCCAATCTAAGTTTGGCTGCGAGCATCGGAACCAGAGATCTGCTGGCAAGCCAGTTTCGCACGGCAACCCGCCACAAAGCTGTCTGGAGCAGCTAACTAGCAAGTTGGCCAAAGCTAGCTGGCGTTAGCTACATCGGCCACTCCTTTCAATAAAAAAATGTCACGTTAGCGTTAACGTTACTCTCACAAAACACTAAACGAACCACAATTTGTTAGTTGAGCAAACAACCAGCGATTATATATTTAAAGGAAGGGGGAATAATCAAATACACACCGTTTCTGAACTACTGAAGTCCAAATTTGCTCCACAAATTGATCCGATTTCAGATGTTGGTCAGAAAGGCAAAGAACGGCAGTAGCAGCGAAAATACAACTGAGCTTGCTAAAATGGGGCGGTTCAGCTGAAAGTCGATTCTCCAATCATAAATCGTAATCTTATTTGATCGACAGGAACATTTGGCAGTGTAAACCAGTAGTTGTTTAGCGCGGGGGAAAGAGGCGGGCCTTCGCGGATAGTTTGACAGACCGGAACACTGCAGCGGTTGCCACGGGGTTTCCTCCAATTAGAGCAAGGGATGAAGACGTCATCGCATTGCCATGGTGATGCTCCTCCAATCATTCCCTGCTTTCACACGCTGTAGGCGGGTGTGGCACTCTTTAGTTAGACATGAATCTGTCTTACATGCCTTGCATTATCAACAAATCACATGAAAACACCAAAACCAACAATTGATTGGTCCAGCTCACAAATGCCTGTGTTGCTAAAGCCTGATGTAGCTTATCTGTCTGTGCCATATATCTCCATCGTTGTCCAAAAACTTTTAAAAACATATGAACAAGTCAGTGAGTCAGGCAGTTGTACTGGGTGACATGTTCCTTCATTACTATGAACACGGTCGTTTATCTTGAGTAGATTCCACATATAGGCTGAATATAGTGCCCAGCTTTTTAAGGAAAGTATTGCCCCTTTATAACAAAGGAAAGCATATTCAGATTTATTTGTGTCTCTTTAGTAGGAACCAGCGGGTATGGAGAATTCAAAATGTATTGAGAGATGGACATACGCGTTGATTTTGGTCTTTTCAGGAGTTTGACAGTAAGAAAAATGTAGAATAAGTCGGAAAACCAAGATTGATGCCTCTGGCCATTGTAAGCAATACCAGTTGATGACAACGCTTTACGTGCTAATTTGCATTTACAAACACTGTAGCAACACGTCTACAGATCAGTTGAACCGGACTGTATTTAATGAGACACAAAGAAGACAAAAGAGCGATAAACAGTATTTTATACCACAATATGTAACACCATACAGTCTCAATAACAGTTTGCTCTTTGTCATTTTAGTTGCTGAAAAAAAATGTGTCTATTTTTGTCCTCCTGGGTTTGTAGCTACTGTTGTTGAGTATGGAAGGAATGCCACACAGGCCCAACAGGACACCGACCCAGAGGCCCAAGTGGTCAGAGGAGCCCCCGGGGTTAAGCTTAAGAATTTATAGGTGATCCCTGTCAAGCATATCCAGTGTGTCAAATCCTCTTCTCAAAGAGTCACCTGTCTGGTTCAGCCCTCCTTGACAGGTTTCAGACCAGTTCTGTGCAGCACAAAGGTATATTTTAAAATCCTTAAAAGATAAGATAAACTTTATTTTCCCCTGAGGGAAATCTGTCTTGAGCATTAGTGCCACCCAATGTTGCAGTAACAAACAATATGCCACAGGAAGTCATTCCTGCCTGTGGCCATCAAACTTTTATAACTCCTCCTTCTAAGTGTCTGACACATGGACACTTAGTTAGTTTTAAACTGGACATTATTATCTGTTTTGTACAATAATATCTGCTTAAATACTTAATGTGTAATACTCTGCTGCTACTATTTATTCGTTATTACTGTTCACCATAACAATTCCTTTAATTATGTAAATACTGTACTATAACAATTCCTTTAACTATGTAAATATTGTACATATCCACACTCCTTTATATTTTCTTTATTTTATATTTTTACTCTGAGATTTATATACTTCTTTATATACCACTATCTTATTTATATTCCTTTTGCCTTTGACACAGAATTTCCCCTCAGGGATCAATGAAGTATTTCTGATTCTGCTTCTGATGTGGACTTCACAGTCACACACATCATACAATCTGTTCCATACATTTTACATTGCATTGCACATGTGTATGTGACATAACCACCTATTCTATCAGTGACTGATGACTGAATCAATTAAAACCTAAGTAATGCTAAAAACAACTGAGTGAGTCTGTTCTGTTTATTAAGAAGAGCTATGGAAGTAGGGATGAAGGACAGCTTATAGCAGTTACCTTTACACCTGATAGCTCTATGGTATTGCCCTGGAGGTATTGAGGTTGAGTTTGCCATGAAACCCTGGGTGTTTTATCTGTGACATAAATGTTACATATACGCCTTTATAAATATGAGCATATGGCTAAGCATAAAACATGCTATTTCTAGTGAATGAATTGTGGGCACACTGGGAGGATTCATAATAATTGTTCACATACCACACACCAACCATCAGTTATTTTCAGCTGAATGGTTCCACAGTTGCAGTTCAACAGACAGTTGCAGCCACCATATTGTTATATCTATGACCAAGCAAATATTGACAGACATTGTTTATCCCATCCACAAATGCCCTCGTTGGAGCATTATCTGTAGGTAGCCTATTCTTTAGCATAGCTTTTACGTGAAAGCTGTTTGTAATTAGCTCACTGCTAATTAGCTAGCCATTATGCTAGCTGTCTGACATTAGTGTGTTGCTAACACTGTTGGATAAATATTGCAGACTGTAGGCTATATGTCCATAGACTGTGGTCCAGTCAGACTGTGGCAATCAAAAACCTACGTCAACTAGAGCTCTTCTCAGCCCTCAAAGGGGTCTGTGGATTGCCTCCCATTCTTATTAGCAATCCCATCATTCATCATTTTAAGTAGCATGTCTGGTTCAACTCAAACCTCTTCATCCGTACCATATTTTACAAGGAGAAAAAAGATAGATGAACACACTCTACTGAATATTGCCAGATATCTCAAGTAGTAGGAGATGAAAATGGCCTCTGTACATCCTGAGGATCAGTTTCCACTCTGGTATGCCCCCCCCTACCGGAACCTGAAATACTACCTGAACCCTTCTGGTAAAAGATGAGCAGACAAGGATTGACTCACACATGCTGGTATGCCAATATTTTTGCTGTTTAAGGCTGTTTAAGGATAATGTTGTCTTTTTCTTATTGTCAGCTAATTTCATGAAAATTAGCTGACAATAAGCTTTCAGTTAATTTGTCTCTTGGTAGGCTACTTTGTGGCTCTTAGCCCCAAGTCCCTTGGTTCCTATTGAACACCTAATTTTAAAAAGAAAAAAATGTCTCATAAATCCATTTATTGAAAAAAAGATACTCAAGTGCTCATGTTCATTGCATTGAAGAAACATGTCACCCATTGCAACTCTGTGGCCCACTGATGTTTTAAATAGTTTTTTGGACAATGAAGCGCTACGGCACGGAGGAAAACATTATATCATGCTTTGGATACACATATATAATGCTTGTTAGTAGGATCAATTCTTACCAGAATATAGAAATGTATGAGTATATGGCCCTTCTTTCTAATAACAGACTCAGTGCACAGTTCACAGTGGCTCAAACAATATCAGGCAGCATGTGTTTTTGAGAAAATATCAATGGCAGTTTCTATTCAAATCTTGTTTGCCACCAACCACCATCGTCAAAGGTCTTTTGTAAGCCTGTTCCTTCTCTTACGCAATTCAAACCTTCTCACGCTGACCTTTGAGCTTGCTTGGTCTCCACCTCTCAGTCGTAGAGGAAGGCAGAACGATAAGCTGTTTGAGGCCATGAAAAGGCGTGTGACAAACCAACACTAACAATAAAAATCAAACCTAATACAGTTAAATTAATGTATATGTTACTGGGGTTGACATGCACTACTGCGGGTTTCAGTTGGCTGCTTGTATCACAATCTATAATTTCTCCCAGATTCTGTGAACTTAATCATGCATCCCCAAGGTAACCACAAATGCATTATTAACCATTCCTGACAGACAACAGTCAAGCTAATGGGAGCTTTAAACGCAGGCTCAGCTGGAAGAGGCAGACAGACAGAAAGACAGGCAGGATTAAATCTTCATAATCTTCATAACAGTTGAACACTTTCTTCACGTTGCTTTGTAAAACAGCTTCCTTCTTCTTTGTGTTCATGGTTGGACTGCAATAGTCACTCCCAGACGATGATTGCGAAGGAAGAAGGAATTAAAAAGCTGTCGTTCTGTTTAGTTAATTACTTTGTGAATCTTTCCGTCTTCACGGCTGACTGCAGGCCTGCTCTGGCCCTGACTCCCTGACGATGAAGGCAGCTGTCTGAGGCAGTCTAGGGACTTGTTGGCAGTGAGGAGCCTTGAGTGATTTAAGGAAAAATTCAAACTCAGTGCAATATGGATAATTTTCACAAATCGTCATTTAGAGACTTTAACACAGGGAAGAGTTTACCTTCTTACTCACAACTTTGATTTTCACCAGATACTATTTACATTTAAAAAAGTATGTAGATATCCATCATATGGCATACTTTATTTCTGAATGTTTCTGATATTACAGATGCATTTTTGCCATTTCCCTTCTGTTCCTTTCTGAACTTTCATGCACACATATTTTATTATTTTGAAAGTGTAAAAAATTTTAAATCCTACTTTTGCACACAATACTTTTAAAAACATCAATTAACAAGAAAACGATTCAGATGAATGAGCAGATTTTAGTTATTTAAAAGGACAGCATTCATTGCACTTACAGATGGTCTCTTCAGGTATTTTGGCATTGCATCCAAGTTCAAATGATTTTGTTCTCACCACGGTACAGCAAAAGCACACAAAACTCATCAGAGCTTGAATAAACTGTTTAAACCTGCCTGTTGGGTGTGAATGTGGCCTAAGTCACATGTTAAGGCAAGCCATATAGTTGGCAATGCAATTTCCATTTGAAATTAATTAATTCACTTCATAAAATTTTAATTAGTCCTAGTCCAGCTCTGTAAAATGGATGTAGAACTGTCTTCAAATTCATCATGTCTAGTATAATATCTATAATATTAATAATATATCATTTTACATTGTGAGTAAATGCTTTGCCAGTATAATCCAAACAGGCTCTATAGGTTCTGATTTAATGAGTTGCACTTTAGATTCAGGGTTAATCCTTTGTGTTTATTGTGTTATTATTCTTGCAAAAGATGAAGCCAGTGCTGTATGTTTTCTGGTCATTTATTTTGCAGAATGGTCCTTTCACAGCAAATACATCCGCTCCTGTTGGGACAAGTCTTTTTTGGAAAGAGCTCATCAAGCATTAGATTCAGCATCTGGCCCTGTGCTGTGTCAACTCTGACAGACAGTGCATGAAGACCCTCATCTGCAGCCAGCAGTGCAGGTCAGGATACATTACACAGCTACCATTGCTCTAAACAGGAAAGAGCATTAAGGTTAACATCCTGTACATGGCCAAACCTAACCACACAACAAGCCTTTCACCCCACACTCCGAGGAGTTTCTGGTAAAAGTAAAACTGAGGAATAGTTCCTATTCATATTTTAAGAGCACCTGCATTAAGGCAAATAAATCTAAAACTAAATATATTGATCTGTGTTTTAGAGTCAGAGACATCTTGTTTTATACATTCCAAAAGGAATATTTTGTTTTGATAGATGTTTAGCTATTGCAATATTGCAGTTGTCTCTCATCTTATGAATTGAAATGAAATGAAAAAAAATGAATAACATTGAATAAGAATCACTCCGTGGGTATGCATTCTGAATAAAGTGTCTTTCCAATTTTAGTATCTTCAGCGAAAAATGCATTTTGACTTTCCAATCCAACCAGGTCCTCTCCCTCAACTTTAAAGTCTTTATTTGAATCACCACCTGACACCAGGCTAAGAACTAAGACATCTATTTCTGTCGTTAGACATGGCGCTCTCAGATGGAAAGTCTCTTGTCCACAGTAGGCCATGTGGCTATAAATAATAATGGTTAATAGGTTGGGAAATCCCATGGCTTCAGCTCTAGTTTTGAGATGCCTGTGTGGATATTAGCCAGTAGCATGGCGGCTGCATATACGTAAGGTTTACATTTCCTTTTGTTTCATCTGACATGTGAAGCAGCCAAAATATCAGCTTTGGAAAAAAATGTGCTCAAATTCAGTAGTGCAAGAGATGTTTTGTCCCTGTGCTGCAAGGGCCTAAAACTGAGACTCCAACCCAACCCTTACCCATGACTTTGAGACCTGACCCTTGACTACTACCAATTGTAAGACCCAAACCTGAGCCGAGGCCTGAAGCTGCATATTTGCTTTGTTTCATCCATTAAGAAATAACCAAACCTGAATCTAATCTGAATCTGAAGCTTTGTGCAATGACAAACAACTTGAATGTGATATGTTCTTTGTTATTTTCCTACTTTTATGAAGCAGTTAGTTTATTCTTTATCATTCTTTATTCTTATTAGTTTATAAGACTGCAAAATGATGAAATTCACTACTACTCACGTCTCGTCACGTCACGTCACGTCACGTCACGTCACGTCACGTCACGTCACGTCACGTCACGTCAAGACCGCATTTGTTTCCATGGATGCCAAGTCATCTTGACAGTTCTAACACCTAAAAATAAATATGGTATATTTGTGTTGCTAGGGTTTCTGTGAATGTTTACAATGTTTGTGCATATTCAACATTAGACCAGTGTTGCCACTGTGGATCTCTACAAGTCAATTTAGTGAGTTTTATTTACATTTGTTATGTTTATGGATTTTGCAGATTGCTTTCAAGACAGAGCTTTCTTTTTGAAAATGACCACAATGTTCAAAAAGACAAGACTCTACTCTTTCAATACACATATTACATGTAGTTGGGCAAAATGAGTATATACAGTACTAGATAACATACATTTCTGCCATACTGTTTTTTATTACCACGGCCTCTATCCCTTAAATAATCCCTGTGCGTATCAGGCCCCTGTGGGTAATATTTCAAATCAGTGAGCTGAACCTCTTTATGGCAGTATTGGATTTTTGTATAATTTTAAATGGGTGATGTAGCTTTATGTCATATTTAAGTCAGAGGATGAAACAAAAACAGATATTTCTACCTGGTTACCTTTAAACCTTACTATATCCCATTATATATTTATATCTCACTTGAAAATTGCATATACTATGTATATCTTAGAGAATTTTATCCTGATATTCATTGCCCTGGCCTCGTAGATGCAGGAAAGTGTCCTGGACCCCGCTACTATTCAGTCCGTACTGGCCATGATTTGTGTGCCAGGTGACATTCAGCTTACTTTCCAGTTTACCAAGCTGTGCTTTTGTTGTTAGCTCTAGTATGGGAGAGTTGTGAGTATCACTGTCTGGAGCTGTTGTGCTTTCTCTGGGACCATCTCGTCTAGGGTTAGTGTTAGCTTCGCAGCAGAAGCTGTAGCGACAGTTTGCTAACCTTAACTTAACTAATGTTTATTGCGTTACTTGCTGCGTCAGTGTTTGCTCTATATCACGGTATTTGTCATGGAATTGGATTTCTCCAGAATTGCTTACCCCACCTTTAATGGCAGCCTTCTTTAAGGAAAGATTTTTTCTGTAACACCACCACCCTCCACCTCGTCTGACCTACAATTCAAGTGAGAAGGAAGGTGTGACGGATTGTGAACTTATTACAGTGTTGGATGAATGCGGTATGCTTTCAGATGTTAAAAGCAGTGGGAGGCAGTGAAAAGGGGAAGATGGTTATTTAGTCATTGCAGCAGGCCATGATGCAGCACAAGATGGGCTTGCTTGCAGCTTTTCCCACCTGGCAACTGGACATTTTTGGGGGTCTGCCAAGGATGGATGACTTTTCAGATTCTTCAAAACAGCATCATCTAAAGATGTATTGTTTGATGCCATTGATCCCTCCTGTGTCTTTTCTGGAGAGCCAAACTCCGGGGCAAGCACTTTAATCACGGCTTTGTTGAGTTTTGTCATGCTGCTTGGTTTTTCAGACAGCCGAGCCAGTGAGATGGATCTCATCCAGCACCTTGTCTGACAGATGCTTGATGATTGTGTTGATGTCTGCCGTCTGTGCTGACCTTCTAGGGCCTTTGTGATGAGCCTCATGAGCAGAGCATTGATGAGGTTGAGGGTCATTCTCTTTGTTGTAGAGGATGAGTTGTCATTTGGCACTGCTAGGATACACCCACCTTCAGAGCGTGACACCTGAATGTGGTTATGCACTGGAGGAGAGAGGTTACGTCTTCAAAGTCACCTTGACATTGCATTTAATCAAATGCTGACTATCAACATGGACCCTGACCTTCAAGTGTTCACAATCAAAATCAGTACAGAGGTATTCAGATAATTAGCACACAACTATTGTTTTCTGCTGGTGGGGTCTGCATTGTTGAGATTAGGACTCTTTTTGGGCAGACTTGCAAAAAGCTGTGTTTGCAAACTACTTGGTCGGCATCGGCCATATCTTCTGCAGGCGTGGCCTGGGAGGCAAAAAAATTCTCTCACGTTATGAAGTATTAACACCCATGTTAAAATGAGGTCTTGATGAGCACCTTTTCTCCCTGCATTTAGCAACATCTCCCAAATCATAAGAATGCTAGTCATCAATTACAGCTCTGACAACTTCAGACGCTGCAAAATGAGCTTCCAGAGAGGTGTGAGCATCATGTGTTGGCAAATATTAACCAGCGATAATATGACCAAGTGGATCCTGATGCTGAAGGGAGTCATTTGCGGCACACGTCTTGACCCTCAAAAAAACTTTAAACTTGTGGGGTCCAGCATTTTGGTTCCCACAAAGCTGTCGGATCCTGAAAGTGTAGCAGAATTCCCCACACACCCACACACAGGGGGCACTTAAGTACTTTCTCTCATTTTGCCTCAGAAGTATTGTTGACGTGCTGCTGCAAATGGACTTTGCTGCTGATAGCAAGAGGTTGAATAATAGATGAGAGCTGAGGCTATTTTCTGAACCTCATTAGATTCATGTTCTGTGTTTTAGAGGCAACAGCTTTCTCTACAGTAATACCTACAATAGTCATCTGTTTTTAGCAAAAAATGCTCAATTAATTCTGTAATGCAGAAACTCATTGGAATATAAGAATATACGAGTATAAATAAAGTTTGGATGAATTAAGTGACTGATTTTGGATTGCCTCATTGTGTTTATTCAGTGGGTTGTAACTGTTAAATGAGTGACTGTAAGAGGGGAAGGTGGTCTCCACTCCACACCGTGAAGTGGTGGGAGGTCGTCTCATGGCAATTATGCCTCTGTGCTCCAGTTCACAGCCCATCTCTCAGCTCTAATTAGAGGTAATTAAAACACTTTCTTTCAATCGCCCTTACACTGTCTCTCACACAGATGCAAGCACACACCAGGATTTCAAAAGGGCTAAGCCCTAATTAAATCCAACAGAGAATGTCAGTGAATTATCAAGCAGTAGCGGTGCAGAGCTGCTTCTCTGCTTACGCTCACCCAACTGCTGCATTTGCATCCACTGCTGTCATGATTTACAGAACCAGTGCAAGCAAGAGTGTGAGCCCAAACGCAAGACACCAAGGCAGAGATTCAGTTCAGGGGATTTAATCCAACAGAAGCAGAATATCAGGCTTACAGGTAGTTGACTGGTATCCAAAAACAACAGCAACAGACACTCCTCCATACAACATTACATTTACATTTACTCATTTGGCTTACATTTGGGTAACAACATACAAGCATCAGCAGAGCATCAAATACAGATCTACAACTGACAATACATACTAGTAAGAGCAGCAATAAATACTAAGAGCTCATAGTTCATATCACATCAATGGGGTAAATACCTAGGGAAGAAGTAAGAGTTAACAAAAAAAGTGCAATCAATACAAGATAATTGTAAGGGGATAGAAGAAGAAGAGCACAGGAATGGCATGTTAGAGGTTAGGACATAACCTCTAACATAACATAACATAACATAACATAACAGAGCATATACACACTACAATGACCAGACAAAGACTGAGGGGAAACAAGCAAGCATATATACACAGGGTTAATGAGCTGGGTGGAGATACACAGGTGAAAGATATACGACCAAAACAGAGAAGACTAGCAGGCAGGCAGATTACTGAGGGGGGAAAAGACACAAGTTATTCAACACTGAATATATCAGAGTAATATAAATAAACTAATACAAGCAGACAGATCACAAATAAACTAACACCAACAAGGAACACAGACAGAAGCTAAGGTAAAACAGAACTCAGAGCAGACATGGGCAAAACAACACAGAAGTACACAGACCCGGAGTAAACACTTAAGACATGAACTAAAGGTACAGGACTAAGAACTAAGACACTAAACTAGGAACTAAGATACGAGACAAGACAGATACTAAGTAACTTAAAGATGACTTATAATAATAAAGGCTACACAGAGACTAAAGCAGAATGATCAAAATCAGATTAATGAATAAAACTGGCAGAGAACACAAATCGACACCTAGCAAACAGACAGAACTCAAGCATGATGGCACAGAAACGATTACATGAGACTGGTACAGGACTGAAATCTGGAAAATACCAAAACACCACTAAACACCAGCTGACAGATAATAACCAGATAAACAATAACATCAGGTAGAGGACGCACACTAAAGGTAACAAGCAAACAAAGTCTAAACTAAAAAAAAGTCTAAACTAACAGCACATCAAAAGAGATTCTAACTAATAAGACCGGCTGGAGAGACAAGATAACAGAACAACACAGACCACGAAGACTGGATACAAGACCATAGACTATATAACAGATACCCAACTGATAAATGAATAAACTCAGAGAACTAAACGGAGCAGATGACAGGACTAACATGCAACCCTCAGAATCTAAACCCAAAAACACAGCACTCAGGACAGGACCGTGACAACTGCTCTTTAAACAGTGGTTATGTGCTAAGGGCTACATGAATGTGTGCATAAACTGTGGTGTGTGTATGTTTGAGTGCATTAGTTAGCTTGGTATGCAGGCTGCATTCACTCTCATTCTTTGACTGCTTATATGAATAATACATCACTATGTGCACATTGCTATATACATATATACTAACTTTCTTCTCTCCTCTCCTCTCCTCTCCTTAGTCTGTACAGTATCTTGCTATCTTGTAGGAAAGCGAATACAGTTTTATACTGTGGCACCTTGAGACGGACTAGTAATCGTTCTTAGATACCCAAAGGGTGGGGAGAACCTTCATATTATTCAGTAGTGAATGCTTTTCTTAACAAATTAAAATTCATCCAGACAACATTTAATTCTGCAGTCGTGTTAGCAGAGGAAGATGCTGAGCAAACGTGACTTCAGGACAAAACATTTCTATTGGCAGCTAATTTAAAAACCAATGACCAACCCTCAGAATCAAAACCCAAAAACACAGCACTCAGGACAGGATCGTGACAACTGCTCTTTAAACAGTGGTTATGTGCTAAGGGCTACATGAATGTGTGCATAAACTGTTGTGTGTGTATGTGTGAGTGCATTAGTTAGCTTGGTATGCAGGCTGCATTCACTCTCATTCTTTGACTGCTTAAATGAATAATACATTACTATGTGCACATCGCTATATACATATATACTAACTTTCTTCTCTCCTCTCCTCTCCTCTCCTCTCCTTAGTCTGTACAGTATCTTGCTATCTTGTAGGAAAGCGAATACAGTTTTATACTGTGGCACCTTGAGACGGACTAGTAATCGTTCTTAGATACCCAAAGGGTGGGGAGAACCTTCATATTATTCAGTAGTGAATGCTTTTCTTAACAAATTAAAATTCATCCAGACAACATTTAATTCTGCAGTCGTGTTAGCAGAGGAAGATGCTGAGCAAACGTGACTTCAGGACAAAACATTTCTATTGGCAGCTAATTTAAAAACCAATGACCAACCCTCAGAATCAAAACCCAAAAACACAGCACTCAGGACAGGATCGTGACAACTGCTCTTTAAACAGTGGTTATGTGCTAAGGGCTACATGAATGTGTGCATAAACTGTTGTGTGTGTATGTGTGAGTGCATTAGTTAGCTTGGTATGCAGGCTGCATTCACTCTCATTCTTTGACTGCTTAAATGAATAATACATTACTATGTGCACATCGCTATATACATATATACTAACTTTCTTCTCTCCTCTCCTCTCCTCTCCTCTCCTTAGTCTGTACAGTATCTTGCTATCTTGTAGGAAAGCGAATACAGTTTTATACTGTGGCACCTTGAGACGGACTAGT
>NC_060160.1:15695222-15757350 GCF_021292245.1 Micropterus dolomieu
TGGCACCTTGAGACGGACTAGTAATCGTTCTTAGATACCCAAAGGGTGGGGAGAACCTTCATATTATTCAGTAGTGAATGCTTTTCTTAACAAATTAAAATTCATCCAGACAACATTTAATTCTGCAGTCGTGTTAGCAGAGGAAGATGCTGAGCAAACGTGACTTCAGGACAAAACATTTCTATTGGCAGCTAATTTAAAAACCAATGACCAACCCTCAGAATCAAAACCCAAAAACACAGCACTCAGGACAGGATCGTGACAACTGCTCTTTAAACAGTGGTTATGTGCTAAGGGCTACATGAATGTGTGCATAAACTGTTGTGTGTGTATGTGTGAGTGCATTAGTTAGCTTGGTATGCAGGCTGCATTCACTCTCATTCTTTGACTGCTTAAATGAATAATACATTACTATGTGCACATCGCTATATACATATATACTAACTTTCTTCTCTCCTCTCCTCTCCTCTCCTCTCCTTAGTCTGTACAGTATCTTGCTATCTTGTAGGAAAGCGAATACAGTTTTATACTGTGGCACCTTGAGACGGACTAGTAATCGTTCTTAGATACCCAAAGGGTGGGGAGAACCTTCATATTATTCAGTAGTGAATGCTTTTCTTAACAAATTAAAATTCATCCAGACAACATTTAATTCTGCAGTCGTGTTAGCAGAGGAAGATGCTGAGCAAACGTGACTTCAGGACAAAACATTTCTATTGGCAGCTAATTTAAAAACCAATGACCAACCCTCAGAATCAAAACCCAAAAACACAGCACTCAGGACAGGATCGTGACAACTGCTCTTTAAACAGTGGTTATGTGCTAAGGGCTACATGAATGTGTGCATAAACTGTTGTGTGTGTATGTGTGAGTGCATTAGTTAGCTTGGTATGCAGGCTGCATTCACTCTCATTCTTTGACTGCTTAAATGAATAATACATTACTATGTGCACATCGCTATATACATATATACTAACTTTCTTCTCTCCTCTCCTCTCCTCTCCTCTCCTTAGTCTGTACAGTATCTTGCTATCTTGTAGGAAAGCGAATACAGTTTTATACTGTGGCACCTTGAGACGGACTAGTAATCGTTCTTAGATACCCAAAGGGTGGGGAGAACCTTCATATTATTCAGTAGTGAATGCTTTTCTTAACAAATTAACATTCATCCAGACAACATTTAATTCTGCTGTCGTGTTAGCAGAGGAAGATGCTGAGCAAACGTGACTTCAGGACAAAACATTTCTATTGGCAGCTAATTTAAACACCAATGACCTCTGTGGTTCATATTTAACTCTAAAGAGGAGTTATGAGATTGTGGTGATGGTTGACAGATCTGTCATCATGGTTGCTTGTTGACAATAGCAGCACGTCTTCTGTACTGTGACTCATGCTATCCTCACTGATTGACATAATAAAGTTAATGACTTAGGGGAAATAAACAAGTTCATCCAAAAATAAAAAAGATTGATGAGGGAATGAATATATATAATAATTCTTTATCATAACAATTCTTTAATAATGTAAATATTGTAAATACCCACACTCCTTTATATTTTTCTTTATCTTATATTTATACTCTCATATTTATATACTCTTTATTCTACCTACTTTCTATTATTATTTTCTATTCTATTCTATATCAAATAAATAAATAAATGAAAGAACATCCCAAAACAGGAGAGATTCTGGCTACAGAGTAAAATACTGGAGTCTTGACCTTACCTTGCATATTGACAGATAATTTGGACTCCTATGAAGATACCATTTTCAGTATTTCATGTGGATTTTGTTGAAAGTCACAATTTTTTGCGGATATGTTTTTCTGTTTTTAATCCTGAATTTTGTGATTCGGAGAACATCAGACAGAAAACGTTTACCATGGTTGTTTTGCAAAGCTTTTTGAAAGGTTTACTGGGGTTAACCAAGATGCAGTTCCCTTCAGAAAGTGTCCTCCGTGACGTGCATTTCCTGTCCCTTTCCAACCTACTCTGCTTTCATAATGTATGGAGTCAGTACCAGCTCTCCCTCCCATCTCTCTTTTCACTCACTCTGTGTTTCTCTTGACTGACTCAGCCTTTCCAGGGATGCTGGACAGTCAAATGTGTTCAGACACACATATGCACTGGCTCATCACTGGCAGAAAACCACACAGCTTGTTCAGAGGCGTGCCTATTTTCCCCATTACATTTACTCTCCACGTCCTGTTCTTTTGACAAGCGTGGATGAAGCACCTAAATGAATGTGTCTAGGCACCATCTCTCCCGGCTGCACATACATGCACACACATACAACATGCTGCAGCACTTCAGCCTTGAAGCTGCGGCTGCCAAGCATCATTCCACCTCGCTGCAGATGGAGTGGCAGTTGGCGGCAGAGGAGCCCCGAGCGAGGCACACTCTGGCAAGATTTTGAGAGAAATTGAAAAACAGATGAGAAATGCAGGATGCAATATGTTTAATGTTATCATTACAACAAATACTTTTGATTTTTTCTGCTGGAGTGGATAAAATGTTAGGGAAACAGTCAACTATTGAGGATTTCTCTGGTGTAACCAGTTTCACAGCCACACTGGCTAATCTGCTGTGGTGTCATTGGCCTGGTCCAATATAGTAAGAAGTCAGTGTTGACTAGTGAAGTGAAGTTACCATGAGGTGCTGATGCAGAGGCTGTTTTATCACTGTCTCCATTAATCTTGAAGTTAGAAACGGGGAAGCCAATCTCCAACTCAGCACTATGGAGAGCTATTGTCGAGGTCAGTGAAGGGCAGATCAACAGAAAAATCAATGAGGCTTGTAGGGAAGTGTTAATGCTCTTTAGCAATATGACAGTGTACTGTAAGTCATTAGCCTCATGTGCAGCAGCTTTATGGAACAGTGAGGACTCCTACACTTTGATATAATAGAAGGTTTTGTGAAAGATTCTGTACATAAATAAGCCCTGTAATAAAATCAAGGCTAGACTCTCTGAAAAAGATATGTTGCGGGCACAGATGAACTGAGTTTTGTTATAACAAGCACACCCTAGTCATGTAAATTTGTTTCAAAAGTAGCCTACCCCCTGCGATGGCCTGCCAACCTGCAGGGTGTACCCTGCTTTTCGCCCGATGTAAGCTGGGATTGGCTCCAGCCCCCCGTGACCCTGTAAGCAGGATAAGCGGTTGACGATGGATGGATGGAAGTAGCCTACCCTGAAATAAAAAGAGCTTATCTAGTGAATTAACAAGCTGCCCTTTTTCAATGCAACCACATACATATTAGAACATACTGTCCATATGTGATGCTAGCTTTCTCTAGGTATGTTTGCATGTGCATAAATGTATTTAAAGATACTGCCCTCAATTTTGTTATGGCCTATTAGTACGGAACCCCAAGCTGTTCAACATTAAATAAATAATAATAATTAAAAACAAAAATAAGATAACTATATAATTGAAATGTGTAAAATACTCTATATAAAGGAACCAATGATATTTGCACATACAACATGAACATTTACTCATGTCATTACAGTACCATATGAGATATGTGTTTCTTTAAACAACCGCTTGATATAAAAACTTCTGTACATAAATAAGCCCTGTAAGAAAACCAAGGCTAGACTCTCTGAAAAAGATATGTTGTGGTCATATGTGGAGTTTTGTTATAACAAGCACACCCTAGTCATGTAAATGTGTTTCAAAAGTAGCCTACCAAGCAGGATAAGCGGTTGACGATGGATGGATATTAAAGGGGAAGTGGGGAGAGGGGGAGGCATGAAAACTGCATAAAAAGCTGTTGTGTCCTGTTGTGATTCAACCTTGTTGTAGCAGAGTTTGCCGATAGTGTGGAGGAGGGAAAAGGTGTTACACAACAAGTGGGCTTCCAATACTCCCACCTAGGGTGCTACAGTACCAGATGCCAAATGAAACAGTGATAGGAGTAGGCTGAAGTGCTGCTGTTTCTCTCTCATGTGCCATCTGTCTCCATCGCATTGTTTCATTTTCATTCCCTTCTTTCCCTCAGTATATCTTAGCTTTTTGTGCTGCTGGCTTACATACAACTTTCCCTCCTCCATAAACGCACATGCAATATTGGAAAGAACATCCCTTTATCTGTGTAGTAAGCATTGTTGCTCTGTGTTTGCAAGGTACACACCCAAATACCAACACTGGGGAGATCAGACAGAAGGGCTGATGGGCTCCTGTGTCAACCTGCAGAGATGAGACGCAGCCAGCTCCTCACAGGAATGCAGCTGAGAATGAAGGTAGAGGAGACCATAAAAAGTGAGTGGATGCTTTTTCCCAGGAAGTGCACAATAAGGACATGTTTCTCCTGAGGGGAGTAGTGTTGGTGTGGTGGGAGGACTGCATTTTGTACTAGTAGCAGGAAGCACAGCCTGTGCATAAAAGCGTGTTCTGTACACATTCGTCATATGTGTAATACCTGGAGTGACCTGGCTCTGCATTTTCCTACAGTAACTTTAAATGTTTCTGTACTTAAATGACCATACCAGTGGTTTTGTTCCTTTTTTGTGCTTTGTAATAAATGTCGTAACATTTACTACAAATCACAACTATTCAGCAAGCTCAGCTAAAGTGTTTTAATGATTTAGATGCATTTCATCTGCCATTCCAGGCACTGACTGCTTTATTAAATCTATTAACAGATTCTTGAAACTTGAGTTTTCCAATTCATCACAATCAACACTGAGTCTGGATTCGTTTTTGTTACATTATTTGTTGCATAATAATGCAGTTGGAGCGCAAATCCATAAAATTGTCTGCACTGCATTACATCACAACATCGAGTGAACTTTGACAAAAATATCAATGAAGACTGGAATATTCACTGTTATACATTACATGACTGAGGCAAGTTTTATAAGTCTGTTAAATGATTTTAGTGAAACCAAATCAGTGGAAGATGTAGATGCCTAGTAGATGCCTGGAATTGTAAGAGAAATTAAACAAAAATAAAACTAGCATGCAGAAATGTTAAGTACATACATTATTAATAGTTAAGGAACAAAACTTAACACAAAGGTACAGTCCTTCAAGTTGATATTAATGAGGAGCTTGTGGTCATTCTCAGACAATAAAACTACCCATTGCTCAAGCATGTAGTCTGGCTTTCTCACAAGCCTCTCCCTTCCTCCTCTGTGGTGAGGTTAACTGGAAAGTTACTAAAGCTGGTTTTATGTGTCGGCCCCTCCCTGTGGTTTACTCAAAGGTGAGGTGAATGGCATGGTGCTGTATCCCTTTAGTCATGCTCTGTGACCAGGCGTGTCTCTTGTGTGGCTGCAGTGCAGATGAGCAGTCTACGACTAATTAATGCAGGGATTTGCTTGTGACACACAAAATATCATTTTGTCCAAGAGACTGTCAAACCTGTAAAGTGCAGAAGCCTTGTACCGATGTCCTCTGTTTTTTTGTTGTCTTTAGTATTTTATGAGTCATTATAGGGCAGGGCTCAACCACTTGGCCAGTAGACAAATAGACACTGCCCTGGCTGTGCTTCAACATGCCCAAGCAGAAAGCTCCTCCTGCTAAATCAAAGATGAATAATGGCAATGTGATTTTATACATACATTTATGTTCAACTGTGACGCTTTTAGAAAACAGTTCAGAAAAAGATGTTTGTTTTGGCTATTAACAAATGAGTTGATAGCCTTTAGATTAGATTACATTCAGTAAAATAACTCATTAGAGGGGAAACCGGTTTGCTCGTCCATGCATACTGACAAATTACACAAGAGACACAAGTCAGAAGAGACAACATAGGAAAGACATACTGCCACAGCAGTAGCAACACAAACTAAGACATATTCCAAGAGGACATTGGTGCATTGCTCAGGAGTCCGCCTCGCTGATAAATTAAAAAATAATTAATTTAATCCAATTGACTTTAAAGAATAAAAAGGCACAGAATTAACATTTTCTGATGAGGGTCAATTTCATATCAAGAAGATATTTCACCCCAGAAACAATTTCAATCTTAGAAGACTTTATTTGCCTATTATGTAATAAAAAGGGACATGTTGCACAATCCCTTTTCAGAAACACCCTGCTAGAGTGCAGTATTATATCTAAGGCCTCAGCCAAAGGTCACCTGTCTGGGAGCCACTACACGTTATCAAACTCTAAGCTCGGCCCGATACAGCACACCACCAGCAGGGCTGAGATCTCCCAGTCCTGGCCAGAGGGGCTTTTCCAGTGCAGCAGGGTGCTTGGCTCCAGACCCAGAGTGATGATGTCAGCCCACTGCATAGAGGTCATAAACTCAATAATTCACAGACCTGCCTCATTTTGGATCGATATATTGATGAAAAGGTCCGGAGTATATTCCACTCCACCAGCTAAAACAATACAGTGCATTTGCTGTACTGCTCTGGACCAATAATACTCTGGCTTCCTGGTGTTCTCTGAAAGTGCTAACATAAATGTTTATTTTAGATCATGTTTGGTTTCTTATGCAAACCACAAGTCAAGTCTTCTATCATTGAAGAGTTTCATTGTGGAGAAGTTTCCACAACAGAAGGATAAAAGATAGAAACCTGTTTTTGTAATTTACATCTACAAAGCTGTAGAGTGGAAACCTGGTGAGCTCATCAACCAGACATTCACACAGCACAGTGCTTCTGTAACCAGAGTTTAATTAGCATGGACCACATGAAATGGTTTGGGGGGTTGGTGTTAATTATTAAATGGCTGAGTCAGTTCAAGAGCTTTGCAGGCAAACAGCAACAGAAAGGTCACAGGGAACAGGGCACTGAGGCAATGTCTAATGATTCAGAATCGCACTCTGCTATCATTTGCAGCTAATATTTTGATGCGACTGTTATGTGATGCAAATAGTTTCTCACGCTTAACCAACACACACACACCCACACGCTCACAAAACCACTCGCTCATACGCACATGCTCGCCCACATGTCCCTTGTTCTGTAGCTTGTAGCTCATGTAAAACAGAGCATGCCATCATGGGTTTTCATCCCCTCCTCCCTCCTATGATTATTCTAACTGACAGTGCACTCTGTCGTTTTTGGATTGCCTCTGCATGCCTCTGGGGCACAGATTGGCACAGAGATAAACTTAGCAACAGCTTGCCGGGTCAGACTGCAGCCCTAATAGAGAGAAAGAGAGAGAGGGAATGAGGAAGAGTGATGGGGGCGATACACCTTGTACCAGAATATATGAGAAACAGCAGGTAAAACAGGTCAGCTTTAACACTGAAATTACAGAACACAATGACAGCATTTTACTGGAAATAATGATGACTAAAAAGATAAACCAAATAGAAGATAAACAAGAACATTTCAAAGTTGAATATTTACTGGACAAATATAGTAAATTGTCATTTTGGGATATTATTATTCGCTTTCTTGCCATGAGTTTAATGAGAAGAGGATTTGGTTAGCTTAGCTTAGCACCAACACTGAAAGCAGGGGGGCTCCAGCTAATGTGGCTTTGTCCAAAGGTAACAAACTCCGCCTTGTCCAAAGCTCACGGATGATCACATTTTATGTCGTTTGTACAAAAGCTAAACTGTAAAAACAACATTTAGTCCAAGACGTTTCTTAAACTCACAGTGTCATCACGAAAAGACCGTGTGCGGGCAGGAAATAGTTTGGTACAGTAACATTTTTGTAAAAATTAAACATTTAAAAAAAAAGTTAATTTGTGAGTTTTAGATGGGCTGGTAACTGTTTTCCACTGTTTGTGCAAAGCTAAGCTAACTAGCTGCTGGCTTTAGCTTCATAGCTAGCGTACAAACATGACAGTGGTATCAGTCTTCTCATCTGACTCCTAGCAAGAATGCAAATAAGCGTATTTCCCAAAATGTCAAACTATTCCTTTAACAAGGCTCATTGTGGGATATGCATGTGTGTGTGTTTGTACAGGGGTGTATTTGAATGCCACGCAGGCCCCCACCATACCAAGGCCCTCCAGCTCAAGTGTTTGTTGTAGATACCATTGAGCTGCTGACATTTGACTACAAAATTACACTTCCATTAGAGCTGATATGGGAGGCTTTTCCCTATGCCATGTAGTGCGCCTCTTTATCTCCATGTCGATGCTTTTATATCTAACATGATTCCTGCTCTTCTTGCCTTTCTTACCTCCTGTTGTGGTCACCATAGCAATGTGAGTTGCCTGCCCACGCTCTCATTTAAAAAACAATGGCTCCATAGACCAGAATTTAAAAAACAGAGAAGATATCCTGATTATCTAAAGCAACTTTCAAATACCACTGTAATCAGATAATATTTTTCCCCTTTTATCGTTAGAGGTTACTTTATGATAAATTAGTGGGTGATAAACAAGAAGCGGGCTAAAATGTACTTATCATTCACTATTTCTATTAATTTACTATAAATACTATATTTGGAACAGGCATGGAGCCAGAACTGGTACAAATATCCTGTGACCATAAACACACAAAGGATATCCCTTTAGGAAGTACAATGCTTTAACAGGAAATGATTTATGGCCCAAATATGGAAAATCTTTTGGTGCTTTGTTACTGTATGTGTTTCAACAGCTTGGATTTTTTTTTTGTTTAAAAGCATATTTACGGCAATTTAACAATAGCAGCACTCTGGCATATGACAGGAGTATCAGTTAATGTAGTTTGTAACTTTAGGCTATTGTCTGCTTTGAGCTCATTATGTAAGACTATCCGACTCACACAGATGGAGATCTGCATGGTCTTCAGCTTTTTTAACACTTGTGATGAATGCTTTTCTTCCATGGGCACAAAACTGTTGACACAATGGCATCGTTTCATTGAGATAATCTGGCTAAAAGGCTGAGAAGCACAGACAGCAGGGAAGAGAGAGGCAGAGAGAGGCTTCGGTCTGTGTCCAGGCCTCAGGTGATGTTCTGCTCTGATGACGAGCCCTCTCCACTCCTCTCCTCTCCTCACCTCTCCTCTCCCAAGGTGACTCTGCTCTACAATGATGCAGCAGAGAGCCTTTGAAAAATGACTAATTTGCACCATATTCCCCGCCTCTGCAGTGGTGGAAGTAGTATTCAGATGCTTTACTTAAGTAAAAGTAGCAATACCACACTGTGAAGTTACAACGCCAGTACAAGTAAAAGTCCTGCATTGAAAACCTTACTTTAAGTGACTTTAAGCATCAAAAGTGAAAGTACTCATTCTGCATTTAAATGGTCCCTGTCAGTGTTTTTTTTGTTTGATGTTTTTGGATTAATATTACTGCTGCCTTGATGTTGCATTTTACTGCTGTAGATGTTTAAGGTTGAGCTAATTTAAATACTTTATTTAAATTGGGTAGTAATAATAATATTCTGGACCCTTGGGTAGTAATATTCTGGAAGATCATAATATGTTTGTAGTTTTGTGGAATGTTGTGGAGTGAGCATTATAAAGTACCTTGAATGTGTTACATTGCACCCCTGCTCTTCCATATCGTATGCCCTTTTCTGCTGATCACCTCAAACCAATTTAATTTATTTAATATTGTTAAAATTATAAAATAAATTAAAATGGTTTTATTTATACGGGAATTGGATCATATTGACATCTTTTCCCCTCCACTTCTAATCTTGTTTCCCTCCCCTCAAAATAAAATACTGCTTTGTGGCAGCAGGGATCAAATTGAGCTACTATATTGAAGTGTTTTTTAAATGAAAATAATGTTTTTCATCACCTGGCAGGGTAATTTCATTTGTCTGATACTTTGGTTTATCTCCAAATACCTGCACTAAACCTCAGCTGTACTTTGTGGTTAGTGCTAATTAGCAAGTGGTAGCATGCTAACACAGTAAACTAAGATGGTGAACATTATACCTGCTAAACATGAGCACGTTAGCATTATAACTTAATGATAGCACGCAAACATTAGCATTTAGCTTAAGGCACCTCCATCTCTATGTATGTATGCTATGTAGCATGGCTGTAGACTCTTGTTGTATTGTATCAGAATGTATGTTATGTGTTGCTATCACCAGTATGTAGTATACACCATTATTTAGATTTTACTCAGAGGTATTTCTCAAACAGCAGCCTCCAAACTAGCTAAATCAACACCTCTCTAAAACTGTTTCAACAAAAACTGAACAATACAACCTACAGGAAGATAGTATTTATTGCAGTGCTTTTTTATTAGACTACTTTAGTTTTAGATGGGAGTACCCAGTAAACTGGTTAATTAAGTGTATATCAATTACTGTAGCGTGTAGTTGCTCATAAAGCCCATCTCTGCATTTCTCTCGTGAAATCCAGTCAAACTCAGATGGGCACTTAAATGGTCTGCCTCTCTCAGTGTCTCTCTTTTCTCTCCTCCCACTCCCTGACTTTGACTGCTGCCATGGAGACCAAGGGCAGTAAAGACGAAACAATACCATCCAGACTGACGTGCTTGCCGGCATCCCTGTGTGATCTCTGGGCAGCGAGGTCATGTACAAGCAACGCGAGACGAAGAGAGTCAAACACAGACAGAGACAGACAGGGAGGATGCCAGGAGAGTGTGTCATCGCCAACTGGTCACTAATCTGGCCAACACCTGGTACTGCACACACACACACACACACACACACAAAGGAAGAACAGAAGAATAAAGGCTGTGTCTTAACTGTGGCTTCTAGTGTTAACAGTATAGACGTTTTTTCTCTGTGTAATCGTGACTCTTGATGTGACTCCACCAGTATTGTTTACATTCCACCATGACAGCTGTCCCTGGGCGTTAACTACGCTGATAACTGGATTGCAGTGTGCACCAGCAGACACAAAGAGAGAAACCAGACAGAAACCAAGAAAGGAAGGTGTGTGTGTGTGTGTGTGTGTGTGTGTGTGTGTGTGTGTGTGTGTGTGTGTGTGTGTGTGTGTGATAATATAATATAGAGTAAATGTCACATAAATAAAACAGAAAATATACAAACAGCAGAGAGAACATGGAGCCAGGTGGTTCACATAGATTTTAACCAAAAGGCACCAAATTATAGTTAGGGCAACTGTATGTTTTGGCAGCTTTTTTGTAAGTAATAATACACATTTTTAAAAATGTACAAAAGAGCAAACATTCGAAATCAAAAAATCTGTTATTTGTTACATGGCATGTTCATGAAACAATAAAAACAACACAAGTTTCGACCTTGGCAGGTCTTTAATCATGGTTTAAATTAGGTCCTGGTTGTGTCCTGGTTGAACACTTGAGGCAACAAGTGGCAGATCATTGCTGTCATGTAGAGAATCAATAGAAGCACACAAATATAGGTAAACATAGTTATATTATTTTAAAGTATTGTTTTTATGGAGTGTGTTTGACATTTTCTGGACTTGGAATAATGTAAATATACTTAGTTATATATAGTTACATAGTTTTGTTAGGGGTGATGGCTCAGTGGGTAAGACACTTGGCTTTGGTGTGAGAGACCTGGGTTCGAATCCATCGTGAGACACCAATGTGTCCCTGAGCAAGACACTTAACACCATGTTGCTCCAGAGGCGTGTGACCTCTCATATATATATATATAGCAATTGTAAGTTGCTTTAGATAAAAGCGTCAGCTAAATGAATAAATGTAATGTAGATACAAATACCACCAGCCTACCATGATACCTTTATACAAAAACATAACTCAAGGTGGTCACTTGGCTTTTTCTAGAGCTTTAAACATCATCTCTTGATCTCACAATCTTCCTTAGTTCAGCTGAAAAGCAGGATTTCGGCAACATACAGATTGCGATGAGAAGCTCCAGGAAGAAAGGTAGTAAGAGGACCTTGAGTTAGGATTTGTTTTCTGCTAAACTACTGTGAAGAAAAACAGTTTCACTAACCAAAGCAGGAACAAAAAACATTTACATGTGTGAATATGAAACTTGACCGCAGTTATGATACAATTTATCAGGTAGAATAATGAACATATTTTCCCATCTTTTATGTACATGGACAGGGAGAAAAAGACCAATAAGACAGTAGGAGTAAGTAAGATATTATTATTACTATTACTATTATTATTATTATTATTATTATTATTATTATTATTAGGTTATTTGTTATTATCATGAGAAGTTATTCTGTTTATTGGTTTTGTTTAATTGTTTAAACAGAGACAATACAGATACACATTGTTACTTTGGAAGGACAAATGTAATGTAGGCCTATAAAAAAATGTCCAGATGAAGCTAATTTGCAGCCCTCATGCTTTGAGCATGTGTATCTACTATATACTGTATGTGTATACATTTACATGTAAGAGTGCAACTATGTGGCCTACTGTATATAGTAGGCCTATGTGTGCATGTTACGTGAATCCTTTCAAAATGTTCTCATCCTTCTTGCTATTTAAGCCTTTTTTTTGTCTTGAAACTCTATGGTTGTGTTTGTAATACATCCACGTGCGCTGTCAGAACAAAAGAAACAAGACGAGATGTTATTCTTGGACTCAACTTCTTGTGTGTGCAGCAAAGTCGACCATATCAGCACCCAGCACTGCTCTTGTCAAGGTGATGAATGCAGCGTCTTTTCCTCTAGATGAAGGGTCCCCCCCTTTTTTTCTCCACGCCTTGATTTCCATGGTTACCAGTGGCATGCCAACGATCTGCGAGTGCGGAGGATTGGGAGGGAGGGGATGTGCATGGGATTCATCTGTGTGTGTGTGTGAGTGAGTGGTGAGGAGGAGGTACAGGGGGATTGATGTTGTTGCTGCACTTCCTGTCTTGCTTTTCCTGTTTCCTGTTTCCTCTCCTGTGCGGATCTGTCCATCCCCCCCACCCCCAATCCCTTTTTGTCTACTGTTTTTCAAATTGATCTGTCCGGAAACATGCAGCGAGGAGTGTGGTTTCAGGTTGCAGACAAAAAGGGAAAAGCATGCAAGTGCTTCTCCTTCGCCCTACTGTTGTAATCCATGATAATAAATCCTTATTTCTTCGCTTTGACAGGGACACACACACACACACTTACTGTGGCTTATTGAAAACCAACAATGCCAACACTGATGTTGTTTACCTGTATCATCTGCTATTGGATTTTATCTGATCATGCTGATAAACCGTATTGTATATGCTTTTTACCACAATGTAGTATGTTTTTAACTACTATATATTGTATTGAATTAGTAAGGATGCCTAACAACATCAAGCAAAGGGACTGCCGATGAAAACTAGCTTTGTGGCTAACTCGGGTACATTTACGTTTGTTTGAACGTAGATCAATGTAAATTTTCCCTTCTGAAATAAACAGTATATAGAAAGATGTCTATGAAGATTCTCAGTCATCCAGGTCATAGTTATCCAACGAAGGTTAAAACCAAGGGCAACTGGACTTGGTTGAAGATACTGGAAGACGTTTCGTCCCTCATCCAAAGGACTTCTTCAGTTCTGACTGACTGGCAGGGAAACTCAGCTATTTAACCTCAGTTGGGTCGTTGGCCCGGGTCATCGATACCGCTGGTTCGTTAGTGTTCCTTGTTGCTGTGACGACAGTCGTTACAGTCGTTAAGACTACCTGTGGCCAAGACTGAACGACCATCGTTGGTATCTTCACCTGAGGCCAATAGGTTACGTTTGTTGAGTTTCCTGGGAAGTGATGAAAGGACAGCATTGTAAGTGGGGGATAAGTAGTGGCGTAGACCCCCTCTCCTGTTCAATGACGGCTTCTCAACCCAGGTGTAGATGGCTTCCTTGACACCTCTTTCAAACCATCCATCTTCTCTGTCTAAAATGTGCACCTGGCATTCCTCACTGCATTGGACCGCATACACTAGATTGCTTTTCTTGTGTTTGGGTGTGCAGTCTTTGGGGTGTACCAGCATCTGTCTTAGTGTGTTCTTGGGTTTAAAAAACACAGGGATGTTATGTTTGTTGAAAATCCTCCTGAGTTTCTCTGATACTCCAGACACGTATGGAATCACAATGTTTTTGCGTTTGACCTTCTTTTCCTCCTCCCCTGTAGTTTGTTCTTCTTGGATCTTGTGGCTGTTTTCACAAAGGTCCATTTAGGGTATCCACAGGCTGTAAGTGCCCCCTTCAGGTGGTTCTGTTCCTTCTCTCTGGCTTGGGCGCTTGTTGGTATGTTTTCCGCTCTGTGGTGCAGTGTTCTCATGACCCCTAGCTTGTGCTCCAGTGGGTGGTGGGAATCGAACAGTAGGTATTGGTCTGTGTGTGTGGGTTTTCATATATAGTATATAGAAACAAACAGATCGATACCAAACCCACTTCTCACACTCATTGAGATAAAAGTATGAGAAAAGTGGGAGACAAGAAGATGAAAGAGGAAGGGGTGTTAGCGAGAGCAACAGGGGAATGAAAACTGTGAAATATTCATGAGGGCGAGACAGGAGAGCAGAAAGGAAGGAGACAAAGAGTCGGACACAGTGAAGCCCTGCATGCATGTGTGTGTGAGAGAGAGTGAAAAAGCAGTGTATTATCCTCATAAGAGGCCTCCAAGCTAAGAGGCCTCATATCAAACATGGGCTTTTATCTGCAGCGTCAATTACAGCCTGCCACTAATTTCCATTGACAAGAGCTTCAATACACTGTCCTACAGGAAGACATTTGCATACAAATAGAGGGGTCAGAAAAGACTGAGAGCTTATAAAGCCCCTCTTTAGTTGTGTAAAGTTGTGTGTATGTAGAAGTGCAGGTATACGTGTGTGTGTGTGTGTGTGAAGCACAGTTTCTTGCCTGAAGGCAGAACAGCACAGAAGGCATGTTGGAACAAAATGTTTGGAAATAAAAGAAAGATCAACAGTATACTCTGTTTCTCCGAACACAGAGCAGTAAGAGGAGTAGGTTTGATTACTGTGTTGGTTTCACATAAAGGTTATCATACACCGCCCTCTCCTGGTCTTTAGCCTGCACTGCTGCACCGACACACGTGGTGCTGTTGACGTTTCCGTGAATGCAGAGAGGGAGTGATCCTGGGGAGGCTCCGCTTTGAAAATCAGATGACTCTGAAGTGTCACTTGGCACAGAGGTGTGCGTCATAAAAACACAATGTATTGTTTAGGCTGCGTCAGTACTCTCTCTGAGCGTGCTGTCTTTCAACCTTGTCTTCTCTTTATTGAACAGTTAATAAACAGACCTCTGTTCCTTCACTGTGCATTAAATGCATTAAAGTCTCAGTCTTGTTATGTCCAAAGAAGAAACAATGCAAAACTACACACCTCTTCTTATCTTTCCAACGGCTAGAACAACTCTATATTTCTCTCCTCTTGTTTTGACCGTTGTAATACACTGTATTCTTGTTTAAGCCAAACGGGCTGTGGCACTATTATAATTTAAACAACAATTTGATCATTTACAGACATATTGTGTTAAAAAGTGACTAAAAGTGAAATTAAATGCCTTGTTTTAATTGGACACCTGTCCCTTTTACTGGCCTGGTGTGGCTACATGTTTTGACAAATAATGGGAGGTCCCAATTTGAAGCCTGGTCTGGTTTTTATAGATGTTTTTTTAATCAATGATATGTTATCCGAGCCACATTATTACCAGACAACCATTTGACAGTAGCGTCGTTCCCATCTTTGCTGAGCAAGTGTTTTGTGCAAAGGAATTAAGGGCCTGTCCCATATAGGCGCCTGTCAGAAATATAGGCAGGATGAGTTCAGTGATTAAATCAAATAAAAGCCCTGGCTATTTATTTTTTTATGTTACTACATCATGCAATGTGCATTTTATTTTATTAATTAATTTGGGTCGAGGATCGACCTGTGTCTTCACGGACAACCCGTCGGATCGTGCGGCTCAGTGCAGGTGAAATCTTTTTGGGTCTACCACTTGACTTTTTTGTCCCATAACTCTCAGGATCTTTTTTTAAGAAATATAAAATGACTGTCTTACTGCGTCCAACCTTGGCAGCGATGGCGCGTTACGAGAGGCCTTGCTTGTGCAGCTCAACAATCCTGCCACGTTCAACGAGAGAAAGCTTTTTGCCTTTGCCATCAGGAGATCATGACAGTGTGACTGTAAGCAGTACTTACAACCCGGTTATGATCCACCAGCGCAAAATGCCAGTACTTGCAATGTTTCCCCCGGTCTTAAGATTTTGTTCAAGAGTGTACATGAGCAGGAGGCTTTCAAAATATATATTGATGTATTTAGTGATCATGATCCTGGTGTGTTTCCACTAAACATTTCCTCTACAATTTGATATGTACACATAGTAACGTGTCTAAATCTCCCACATCCCTGAGAATATGAAGATATGACCTCAGTGTCCTCGATGGCAGCTGTGGCCTTGCATATACATCCAGCCTCTCAGGGACAGAACAAGTTCTCCTGCTTCTGACTTCACCGTGTATTTATTGCCCAGCTATTTAACATCCTCCTTAAAATGTCATCAAAATGAGAAGTCATGTCTGGTGAGTGAGTAACTGGTAACTGGTCAGTAATGATCATTCAAAAGGCACAGGTGAATAAAAGCAAGACTATTAAAAATGAAATAAAACATGTCACAAATGCTTAAGAGTATTTGTAAGAACATGCAGTTGTGTATCTGTGCATGTGTTTATCTGAACAAATCTCAGCACACTGAGTGAAACCCTGATCTACATTAACAACATAAAAACAAAGATGACGGTTAGCCTAACCCAACTTGTCAACCGCAGTGATTTCTCTGCTCCACCCTGGGATGGACCAAGGACAGAGGTGTTGCTGGTTTGACTGGTCTGTGGAAAGTTAACAAAAGACATCCATGTAAAGGAGTTATTTTAACCGCAGTTTTGCATACACGTGATTTTGAGTCAGATATAAGAAATAAGAAGAAAGTCAATGTTAGACTCACTGATGCAATCAAACTGTTTATCAGCTATTGACTGTTAAGATTTCGAAAACCTGATTTTTATCAAGGGAAATTTGGTAGGAGATTAATATGTTATTATATGTTTTAGAATTAATATTTCCAATGACAAAATACAAATTTTACAAATATAAATATAGGACAGCCCCCACCCCGACCCCAACGTTTTAGTAATTGGATTTTTCACATTATCTATTTAATTAGCTGTTCAGTTGTATATTCTGCTAGATTTATAAGGACCATTTGCATAAACTCCACCCCACTAACTAATCTCTAAAAGTCTGAAGTATGACTGTTTTATTTCCCATCAAGAAGCTCTAAATGTCCCAACAAGAATCTCTCCATGCTGCCAGGGAATAAAATGTTGTTGGAGAAATATGGAAATCTTCATTAGTGTACTTGTGGAGCCCAGTTTAAATAGAAACATTCTGTGCTGATGAGGAACTTTCCCACTGTTTTCCATTATTGTCCCTCACTAATGAACTTTATTTAAAAAAAAATAAATGTAATGTGTTAGGGAGCAGACTCTTCCCTGTTTCTTAATCCCCTCAGGAGGTTTGGCCCTGGTTCAAGTGAAACTCCTCTGTTTTCTTCTACTTTCTGTTGGGGCCTTTTAATGTCTTGTCACTTGCCTCCAACCTCTTTTTCTGATACTTCACATTTTACTTTTCACCTACGTAGGGATCCTCCTCGACTCACTTACCCAAAATAAACCTGACTGCAGTATGAAAGCAGTTGCTCTTCTGAATGTCTCTAAGGTTTCCTTAAGCCTTCCTGTTCAGTTGTGCATGTGCAGGATAAGGCAGGGTCTGCTCAATGTTGCACCACGGTGTCGCTGCTTGTCTGTATGTTACAGGTTAAACAGGTGGAGATGACAAATGGGTTTCACTGCAGCCGTTCCTTCACAATATGAAGAACGCAGTGATCACCAAGCAGCAACGGTTGGCTTTAAGACAACAGAAACTCATGCAGGTTTATACATGCCATCTAAGATCCTGATGACTGTATAGCCACATAGAAATCAAATCTGAGACTGTGTGTTGGTGTGCGTGCGTGTGTGTGTGTGTGTGTGTGTGTGTTGTGATAAATTGAATTGATAACTGATACCTGAGTGAAACTTCTCCTTCATATCTTTTGATTACTGTGAACTCTGATGAAGAAAAAGTTTTATAAAAGTTTTCCATTAACACTATCTATAGAAAGATTTGACTTCTAATAATTACAAAATAAAAGACTTCGAGATTCATGTTTAGCTATCTAAAATGACACCACTCCTGTTTAAATCATCCAAAACACAAGAAATAAGAAAAGATAATTAAAATGATATAAAAGCAACATGAAGCTATATATTGCATAATAACAACCATTCAAGTAACATCTTAAAGACAAACTAACATGCAGCCAAAATCAAAATTTCTGTGAACGTCAGCCTGTTGTTTTCAAACTCAATACAGTTTTTAGAAACACTTCAGATTCTGATTTTGTGTCCTGCTTCCTCTTGAAGACACATTTCAGGTTTGACAGCAAATCTGTTCAGGAAGCATTCCTCCAAGTGTGAACACAAATGTGGTTGTGCATGGACGAGAGTGAACGTAAGTATGCCCGAATACATGAAGGCGAGATGAAGTCCCATCAAGCAGGCATGAATCCAGCTGCTGACAGATTATTTGCTCTCCTCTTTACCTTGTGATGGCTGAAAAAAGGCAAATTCTTCGAACAGCTTTTGTCTGGGATGAACCTACATTACAGTGTTACTGCAGTGTGCCATAAAGTCCATGTACTGATTCAAAGTAACTAAGTACATTTACCTAATAGGCCTACTGTACTCAGTACAGTACTTAGGTAAATGTCAGTTGTATTAGTCAGTCATAATTGTCCTATAAATACAAAAAATTTAAACACTGACAGACATTTTTCATGTTGATACTTTATAGTTTTTCTCAGTTGCTTTGGTGCATTTCTCACATCACTATTTACATTTGCACAACAGTTAATGCAGTTCTGAAAACAATTAGTACAAACTGCAAGCCTATTTGATAACCTGCAAAAGTGTGTCACTTGCTCAAAATGGATAGCTCATTCCTCAAAAGCAAGTATTCATGTCAGTGAAAGTCCTGACACCATTGTTTATGAACAAGATAGTCAAATGGCTTTGTCATGTTTTCATCATGTTTACTCTGTAAATGCAAAAAAGTCAGATCTTGGTGACACTACCTGAAAATGCTCAAGACAGCACTATATACTATTTGCACAGCCATTTGAAAACTACAGTAAAGTTACACATTATTGTATTCAGTGAGGTAACTGAGTGCAAGACACTGAAGATGTATGTTTCATATTTTTACTGCATATGCTCTTTGCAATTCTAATTTGTTCACAGCATTGTGCAAAAGACAAAATACACCAAACATAAACTCCCTTTGGGTGGAGCTGTGCACAACTGTAAACAATATTGCAGCACATATTGGAACTGAACATACAACATAGTACTGTAAATCATTCATGCACATCCAGATGTTCCTCTCTGTCTGGCCACATAGTTTCATCTACCTCACAGCGAATATCATCCCTTGCAATGCAGCGAGGAAAGTATCTCCTCGAGTGGCGAATCCACCCTCTGCAGGACTCTGCTGTGATGTCATCACATGCTGCATCCATGGCTGCTAGCAGGGCCATTTGGGTATGTGGATGCCCGTCATATACCTTCCACTTCCAGGAAGAGAACTGTCAGAGAAAAACTCCTCTATTGGATTTAGGAATGGTGAGTAGGGAGAGAGATACTGTATTCTACTAGCATCCTATCATGTGCTGCAAACCACTGTCTGACGACATCTGAGTGGTGAAAACGCACGTTATCCCAAACAACAACATGCTTGTTCAGATGGTCTCCAGTTAGATGTCCCTGTAAAGAGTGTCTAAAAAAGTCAGCAGATGTTGTGTGTTGTATGGACCAAGATGGGGGATATGGATGAGGATGCTGTTTTCTGAGATGGCTGCACACATGGTTGTTCAATGGTTGCTCTCTGTCCAATGCGATTCCTTCCACATCTTCTACCTTTTGCCAGATTGAAACCTGCCTCATTAGGGTATATGAATGTGTGCAGCGGTGGCCTCCTGCTCCAGTACATGCTTTATTACAGAAGAGTGAGTGAGAAAAACTATAACAACTTTTCCTGTGTAACATAATGCATTTTGGACAACATATTGTACAGTATGCACTATGAATACACATACACAGAACTGTCATGTAAGTGTAGTGCATGACACTACTCAAAGTAAACACTTTACAGCACTGAACATTAGAATATGCAGAGAACACATACTGGTGAAACTCACCAAAACAATTTATTTCAGTAATTCTACTTAAAAGTTCACCTTTTAAGTAGAATTACTGAAATAAATAAATAATATATATAAATTATATAGACTCATTACATGCAAAGTGAGATATTTCAAGTCTTTATTTGATATCATTTTGATGATTATGGCTTATAGCTTATGAAAACCCCAAATTCAAAATCTCAATGAAATCAATAATAAAAAGGATTTTAAATACAGAAATGTCAGCCCTCTGAAAAGTATAATCATGCATATGTACTCAGTACGTGGTTTGGGCCCCTTTTGCATGAATTACTGCCTCAATGCGGCGTGGCATGGATGCTATCAGCCTGTGGCACTGCTGAGGTGTTATGGTAGATCAGGATGCTTCAATAGCGGCCTTCAGCTCTTCTGCATTGTTCAGTCTCATGTCTTTCATCTTTCTCTTGGCAATGCCCCATAGAGAATCTCAGGTCAGGCGAGTTTGCTGGCCAATCAAGCACAGTAATCCCATGGTCATTGAACCAGGTTTTGGTACTTTTGGCAGTGTGGGCAGGTGCCAAGTCCTGCTGGAAAATGAAGTCAGCATCCCCATAAAGCTCGTCTGCTGAAGGAAGCATAAAGTGCTCTAAAATGTCCTGGTAGACGGCTGCGCTGACTCTGGACTTAAAGCACAGTGGACCAACACCAGCAGATGACATGGCTCCCCAAACCAACACAGACTGTGGAAACTTCACACTGGACTTCAAGCATCTTGGATTGTGTGCCTCTCCGTTCTTCCTCCAGACTCTGGGACCTTGGTTTCCAAATGAGATGCAAAATTTGCTCTCATCAGGAGAGAGGACTTTGGACCACTGAGAAACAGACCAGTTCTTTTTTTCCCCCCCTTTAGCCCAGGTAAGACGCTTCTGACATTGTTGGTCAGGAGCGGCTTGACAAGAGGAATACGACATTTGAAGCTCATGTCCAGGACCCGTCTGTGTGTGGTGGCTCTTGATGCAGTAACTCCAGCCTCAGTCCACTCCTTGTGAAGCTCCCCCACACATTTGAATGGCCTTTTCCTGACAATCCTCTCCAGGCTACGGTCACCCCTGCTGCTTGTGCACCTTTTTCTTTCCACTTAACTTTTACAGTTTTTCCTCCATTGGTTTGGCTCATTTCTTGAAACCGAAATTACATTCGCAAACCTCTAAGATCATTTGGCTTACAGTTCAGCACAACGCTATAGCTCACTTGCGAAAGCTCATCTCTCTCTCTCTCTCTCTCAAAACTGTTCACTTATGCTTCAAAACTAAATTCCTTTCCCATACAAAGAGTCAGTGCCAAGAAAATGGCAAAGATCCTTCTCAATTGCTTTGGCCCATTTCTTGAAACAGACTGGACGTTCGCAACACTCTTGGTGCTTTTGCCAGAATAACGTGGATGGGTTGGCACAACACCAT
Organism: Micropterus dolomieu; assembly: GCF_021292245.1. NCBI lineage: Eukaryota > Metazoa > Chordata > Actinopteri > Centrarchiformes > Centrarchidae > Micropterus > Micropterus dolomieu. Next base: position 15,716,731 of record NC_060160.1, read on the forward strand.
GGTTCACCTGCAAAAGCTCATACCTCTCCCAAAACAGTTCACTCATGTGTCAGTGCCCCCAAAATGCTTCCTCCCTTTGGCATTGTGCAAGCACTGCAAGTCAAAATCTTTAGATGTTTTGTCACTATGGCAGGGGACCACTGAAATATACCTCACGTCCACCTTTCAGTCTTAGCCCAGTCCTTCATTGACAATGGTTACTGTACTGTTTGTCGTCTAGCTAAACAGAATACAATTGTGTATAAAACTGAAAGAAATAGGACTTTAGGGTACTTTATTCACACACAAAGTAACTTCCATACATCAGAGTAAAAAGAAAGTGTATACAGCATAATATACTGTAATATAAACACTCAAAAACAATGAATTATATGCAGCCTACAGTGCTGTAAATAAAGCTGGAGTTTCACAACTAACAGTTCTTCAATGGTCACAGTTCTCACCCTCCTGGCCATCCACACGCTGCTGTTTGGCCACAGATTCTCGTCCACATCATAGCGTATATTCTCCCTTGCGATGCAACGAGGGAAGAAACGGCGTGCATGTCGTAACCATCCCCTACACTGATCTCCTGCAATATCCTCACACGCAGCGTCCATTGCATGGAGCAGGGACCTCTGATCTTGAGCCCAATTCTCATACACTACCTCCAAGCAGAGAAATACTCCTCAATAGGATTGAGGAAAGGAGTGTAAGGTGGTAGGAACACCATGACCATCCTTGGATGAGTAGTGAACCTGATGCGCGGGCCACGATGGAAATTCACATTGTCCCATACAATGACATATTGTGGTAGGTGAGGCCCTACGAGAGACTTCTCTCATTTTCAGGGATCAAATCCAAATGAAGGCGGTCCAAGATGATGAGGAGCTTCTATGTATTGTATGGGCCAAGACTGGGGATGTGAGTGGCCACACCATTCTCAGATATGGCAGCACACAGTTATATTGCCCCCTCGCTGGCCTGGGACATCCACTGTGGCCAATAATATTACGGCCACGTCTTCGGCCCTTGGCCAGGTTGAAGCCAGCTTCATCCACAAACACGAGGATGTGATGGTCTCATTTCCTTACAATGCCATTCTCCTCTACAACAGCGTAAAAATAAAAAAAAAAAGAATCAAGTCAGTCATACACTACAGTTACAGACAATTACAGTCGAGTGTTCTATGTTCTCCACAAGTTCAACATACTATTGGCCGCTACTCCAGTGGTTCCAAACCTGGGGTACATGTACCCCTGCTACAAGGGGTATTTGACAGAAAGGGGAGGGGGAAATCATCAATGACTAGACTTACTGAAATGTTACAGTAAAATCCACAGTATTAGATTTACATGGGAAGCACTAATTGCAGCTCTTTGACTCCCTTTTCTTATTGTATGTTATATTCTTCAAAATAAGGATTACAATGATAATTGTATCATAAAGTAAGCTGCAGTTTTTAGGCAAAATGTTGAAGTCAGATAAATCAAATACTTTCATACCTCGATACACAGATCAGGTAAAGTGGGTACTGAAGTGAAAAAAGTTAGGGAACCACTGCTTAATTATAAAAAGGTTATAATGGACAACCAGTAACTGACTTACATGTACATACTGGTACCACAGCTCTTTCACTCTCAGAGTTCCTCTTAAATAGTACCCTGTAAGTTTGCTTCATTGTCATCTGATTCTTCAATATCCGGTCTATTGTGGAGATGCTTATAGAGTTGACATTTTGGAATATGGCATTGTCTTGTAGGATTGCAGTGCGAATCTGTCTCAATGTGATTGCATTACAGATCTCCTATTCTTGTTGTTCACTGAGAAGTTTCCAATCCTAGACATAGAATTCAAAGGACAACACTCCATTTTTAATGTATACCTTAAAGAATGAGTTACCTATGTAACTGTATTGTTGTTTTACTTACAGTAACTTTACCACAATTCTAATGCATCACTGGACAGTGACTGCAATAGTACTGTAAACTGTATCATCAATACTGTAGAAAATAAACTATGGTATAGTTTATTTTCTCCAGTGTTTTTCCTTGTCATTTTTAGTATCATAACATCCCATTGAGGTAAGATATTACACATTCTAAATGAATAAGTAAATGTGTAAATAAATATATTTCTTGTTCTATGCACAGTGTCCTGTCGTATACAACATATAATTCCATCATTGACTGACTACATACCTGTTTTCCCTGCAGAAGGTTTGGATGATGGAGACTGTAGAGCGATGTCACGGTTCGTGTGGTGAAGCAGGTAGTAGGTGGGAGGACCCAAATGCTGGACTCAAGGCTGACAGGTACAGTTCAAGGGTTTTAATAAACGAAATAAATGCGAGCACACTTACAAAGAGTGGCTGAGTCCAAAATCCAAAACAGGTGATCCAAACAGAAATCCAAATCCACAGAAAACAGGGTGCCACGACAGGCAGGCAAACAGAACATCACAAGACAGTATCTGCACACGACACAGGGAGACAGCATACAATGACCCGACAAAGACAAGACACACACACACACACACACACACACACACACACACACACGCAGGGCGGGAGCAATACAGGTGAAAGTCATGAGGCTAACGAGGCAGGAGAAAAGACAGACATGCAGAGGGATCACTGGGGTAACAGACATGACAAGGGTTACCGAACACTAGACGACAGACAAGACAGACCCCCAAAACCCAACAGGCCAAAATAACGCTAACTAAACACAAGTGCAAAACACGGCATGGCAGACAGGCAGAGTGTGACAAGCGAGGCACATTAGGCTGCACTCTGCGACCTGCCTCCGCCATTGTGAGGCCATGGCTGATGACATGGTCTATAATTGTGGCCTGAATTTCATCCGGGACAGAATGGTGTCTTCGTCCTCCAATTGTACTGGTCCTACATGGTCAAGCTCTTTACATACATTCACAGTAATGGACAGCACTTGTCAGGTAACTAAACATACTGTTTGATTGGTCATCTGAGATGTGACACTCCTCCGTTAGTCAAGTTCTAGTTTCACCTGACTGTCAATTTCTGTAATAAATATATCAAATGTTCCAAGGAATTCATATATGGTATTCATGGTATTGTTCTTGACTAATTTTGACAATTGAACAGACTATTGTTTGTGATGACTTATACAATGAAATGACTCTGACACATTTTGGAGTGAACAACCATTAGACTGCAGAATGAACAATCAGTTTAGATCAACAAGATCTATTCACTTGAAAATTGCTAAATGTAGGCTACCTGTACTTAATCATTTGCAAAGATGTACTGAGACATTGAGACATGTACTTAAGACATTTGCAATTTGATGAAATTAATGAGATTCAATTCTGTTAACAATTGCCAAGTGGTTTGGAGGTTTGTCCAAGATGTTTTGAGAATGTAATTTCTGTTTCAAGAAATGAGCCAAACCAATGGAGAAAAACTGTAATGTGCCTTGATACAACACTTTGAGAACATCCAGCTTCTTTTGCAGTTACCTTTTGAGGCTTTGTCAATGATGGTTTTCTACACAACTGTCAGGTCAGCAGTCTTCCCCATGATTGTGAATTCCACTGAACCAGACTGAGAGACCAATTAAAGGCTCATGAATCCTTTGCAGGTGTTTTGGATTAATTATCTGATTAGAGTGTGACACTTTGAGCCTACAATACTGAACCTTTTCACAATATTCTAATTTTCTGAGATTTTGAATTTGGGGTTTTCAGAAGCTGTACGCAATAATCATCAAAATTATATCAAATAAAGGCTTGAAATATCTCACTTTGCATGTAATGAGTCTATATAATATATTAGTTTCATCTTTTAAGTTGAATTACTGAAATAAATGAACTTTTGCACGATATGCTAATTTTTTGAGTTTCACCTGTACATGTTTTACCTGTACATACTGGTGACGGATCTCCTTCACTCTGTTGCTGTTCTTCTCAAATGGCACATTGTACAATTGTTCCATGCGCATTTCATTCCTCCTGAGCACTCTGTCAATTGTTGCGACTGAAACAGATTCAATATTCCCAAAGATGTTGTCATCCTCTATAACAGCACTTTGTATCTTTGTCAACCTTATGACATTGTTTGCAATCTCCATTGCACAAATGGCTTCCTCTTGTTGCGGAGTAAAAAGGCGCCCTCTTCCACCTCTGCAAGGTTGTCTTGCGATCCTGTGTGGTGCAGAGTAAAATCACAGTAAACTGTGTAACACTACTGTACACTACAATACACTAAAGGTGTGATGCGCTAAAGCTGTACGTCTAAATTTAAAATGTAAACCGTGACAAGTTCTTGTCCCACTGCAAGCTTCATGTATGACACAATGACAGTAGTGCAGTGCAGATTGTTTAGTGCTGAATTACTGTCGATTTATACACACCTGTTCTCCCGACAAAATGTTTGAATAATTTAATTTACAGTGGTTCTCCCAACATTTGGCTGCACCCTTCAACCAGCCTCAGCCATTGTGAGGCTGTGATTGACAACATGATCCACAATTGTAGCCCTGATTTCATCAGGAATCTGCCTATGTACTTGGCCTCTTCTTCCTCTTACCCTGTTTTGCCCCCTTCCCCGTCCTCCCCGCACCCTCACCCCTCTTCCATGAGGCTGACCTTCCATTTCTGTGTCACAGTATTGTAGAAATGGTACACACTATGTCCTGCTTGGTTCATATATGCTTGTAAAGTGGGGGGTTATGGGATTCAGCTCTGAGTGATTGTAGAGAAGTGGCTTATTATTGGTTGCAACTAATGCTTCACACACCCCTTCTCATAAGTGAAAGCTGAGGTTCACCTGAGAGACATTTTCAGGAAATTTTTTTTTTTTTATAAAAGTGTAAAATTTGCTTGACAGATTTTGAGAACTATTTCAACATTTTTGTATGTAATGACTCAAGCAATGAAATGAGGACTATTAGTTTTATATGGAATGACTATTCAGCAGTCACAAGTATAGTTAATTTTGACTGACATGACATAAGCAAATGATAATGTTATAAAACAGCAGAGAGTTGTATGATAGCAGTTGATGCATGTCCAAAAGCATTTGTTATTTGTTGGAAGGAATGAGAAACTGCTACTATGATGTGCACAAATGACTAAATGTTGTGGAGGTTGAACTAACTGTTGTGCAAATGTTAATAGTGATGTGAGAAATGCACCAAAGAGACTGAGAAAAACCATAACATTTTACTGATACATTGTAACAAAATATCCATCTGTCACAAACACCTCAAAATTTATTTTACATTGTAGTACTGCTAATTTTACTTAAGTAAAAGATCAGACTATTCGTCCGTGCCGTAAAAAGTGAGAAGGCTGTGATTGCTGCTTAATCACAACAGGAACCAAACTGGACTGGGCGGAAAGGGAGGCTGAACCAGGTGAGAAGTGGCAGAGCTTGTTTTGACAGTCTCCCATGCTTTCTTCAACAATAACCGCCTTCAGTCACAAGTCACCTCACCTGTCCAGGCCATCCATGAACCTCCACCACTCTGTTCATTTTAAATAATGCACTCATTGTTGCCTCTGTGTTCCGAAGGTGCCTGTGAGTCACAAGACCGTGATGAATTGGACAGATAATAAGAAAAGAAAGAAATAAAACTTTGGAGGCTTTATCAACTTAAGGGGACTGCAAAAAATTGATATTGTAAGAAATGTAAAGTTGTAAACATCTTGCCAGTCCAGGAAATCCAGACAAACCACAACCTCTGAGGCCTGATGAGAAGATTGAGGAATTTTGACTGATGGTATCTTGTCTGACGAGGATCTGACAGCAACAGAGTGATTTACACAATCGCACTTTCTCACCTCTTCACTAAAACACTAAAATAAGTGTTGAGTCTAACCACAGTAGACTGTTTTGCATCTGATTTTATCCTCAACTGGAGAGCATGATCCAAACTGATAATACTGAACAGGGAATTTTTTTCATCCTTTTCTGCGGGTACATTTGAAGATTTGTCATCGTGTCTCATGACTCATGTCTACTTCGCTCTCGAAATACATGTCTCTGTGTGTAGTTCAAATGAAGGTGAGAAAGTTTCCTATGGATGTGAGTCTTAAAATGGCGGGCTGAAGCAACCGTGATCACGCAGGAATGCTGTGCACTCTGTTTGGCTGCATTCCTCAAACAGCCAACACACGGCCAGCGAAAGCTGCTTTTAAAAATCTCATACTTGTAGCCAAATGAAAATACAGAACAGTAAGTAAGGTGTCATATTTTATGAGATTAAACATATATCAAAATAGAGACTTCGCCCTGACCGGTACACTAGCTGCAGCTGAGAGGAACTGGGAAGATAGGGGATGCATACAAATTTATCTCCTTCTAATTCACTGTAATAAAACAGGGTTTGCCTGTCATTTGTGTATGTCCTACCTGCAAACATTCATGTACCCATGGAAATGTCTGAGCCTGTAGAGCTGCTTCACAATACAGTGCTCAGGTTACTGTGAGTGTTTACATGTGTCAGGCAGCTGAATCCCACACTAACGGCTCACGGATCATCATCTCACCTCCGAATGAGTCGTTAGGTAAATGAAGCTGAGGTCACATGAACACAAACAGATAAAATAATAATAAATCTGTTGGGATGTTTAAATCTTCAGGGTTGTGACTATGTCTATAAACATATAAGAAAAAGAAGGAATAACTGGGGTTTGAGATTAAGTGATTGTAATCTGCATTGTGTCTAAACGGCTACAGTTTCCAAAACAATTGGATTACATTAGACTGTATGTTTGTGTATGTGTGTGTAGTCCTGGTTCAGATAGGTCTTTGAATATAATATCACAGAGCAGCTCCTGTGGCATCAAATCACTGCCTGGTTGATCTGTAAACCTAAAGACTTCCCACAACAGGCTATTTTTATAAAACCAAAATACCATCACTCAAAATCCATCTATGCGTGCTGTTCATTTTGTATATATTGCAAATACCATATCCACTTACCTCATGTAAGCCACCTGTGGTAAGGGGTTGGCTTATTTATTTAGTTAGTTAGTTGTATATTTGTTCTTGTTTTTGTTTCTGTAGATGTCAATGTGGAAATTGTTGACATTGTTACAAATGGATACAAATATAGGGAAAAAATACAGCTACATCCACAGTTCAGAACTAAAACATGAGCAGTGTTGTGAAGCAAAACACACACACACACACACAATGAGAAGGAAACAAAACACACACACACACACACAATGAGAAGGAAACAGGTCAGTACTTTTTCCAGGTGAGGTTAAGGGACTCTTAATGGAGTGAGTGTGTGTGTGTGTGTTTGTGCGTGCATGCATGTGTGCGTGCGTGTGTGTCTGTGCGTGCATTAGCCCAAGTGTTTTAGGATTTGTGGAGCAGCATGCGGGTCTGCCGTGCCCTCACTGTTTTTACTGTCATCAGAGGGAACAGTGTGATACCATCTAACCCCGGCCTCAGCAAAACACTGAAAAACATCCCGACCAGGCATTGCCTGCGCTCAACCCTGAAACACTGAAACCACAAGTAATCAGTTACGCGGGAGCAAGGACAATCCCACAATGTCAATAAAATAATATTTGTGGATCAGCGTCATCTGTCATTAAGGTAGAGTAGTTGAGGAGATGTCAATGATAGTCCTACAGATCTCATAATTTCAAACCTTAACTGTCTGCTAACATTCAGAGATGACGACCGACAACATGATAATGATCTTCAAACACATTACGACACTGTTTTATGGTTCACACAGGCTCTCCCCCTGTTTACCCAACAACAACAAGCTTCAAACCCGGGCTGACAGTGGTCCAGCATGACTCAAACAGACCTCAAAACAGTTAGCCTCTCGGCTCAGACAAGTGCTTACATGCTAGAAAAGTGGGGATGGATTTGCATGTCATTTCCATCCCGGTTAGATGCCTGGAGTGAGGCGGGACGGCGTTCAAGAACAACTGTCTTCCAGGATGAGGGAGGTGATCGGGAGTTGGGAGGTGGAAAGAGGGATGTGAGAGAGGACTGGGGGGAGGGAGCTGAATCCCACTAAGTAAATTGACACAAAACGTCCGGGAGGGTTTGAGTCATTGGAAACTGTTGGGAATCGGGAGTCCACATTAGAAAGTCCACATGGCACATTTAGGTGTCGACTTGTTTATAGCAGGGCTTTTCATCTCTCACTGTATGTTTTGTCTTTCTGTCTCTTCCAAACAGCCATGAAATCATCTCTTTGCCTCAGGCGACAGAACACCGGTAACTATAGCAAGCCTGGCCTGGATGTGGGTTCCCTCCTGTTGGAGAGCAGACTTTAAACTGGGTAGTTGGGGTGTTTCTTAGGGTTTTTACTCCTGTTTTTGTAAGTAATTCTTGATCAAATGTCACAAAGTGTTTCACAATAAAAAAGATGAAATACAGACACATTATAAAAGCAATACATTAAAAAAAACCTCCACTAACTAGACAAGTTGCAGTTTACATCAATGTCTGTCGAGTGTCATATAATCTATGTAGCCTAGTGAATACTTGGAAGGAATTGAATAAAAGTTATAAAGTGTATTTTTTGGCTTAATGGAAGTTAGCAATATATTGATGATATATATGGATGATTCCAGTGAATATACATTGTTGAACTTATTAATGAAGGATTATCATACATGTAGCCTATTGGCTAAACAGGTACACATGTACTTGATTACTATGTAAAGATTGATTCTTATAGAGTATAGCTACACAAACGGTTAGGTAAGGGTTTGTTTTTTAGATACACTGGCCTCTCAAAGCCGTGGTGAAACTCACTCACTTGATCACTAATAGTTAGGCGCACTCTGATACGTTGTTTGCAGTTACGCAATTCAGATGATGCTTTAAATTCAGAATGAGGCAGGAAGTGAGAGGCAGAATGGACGAGATGGAGAAAAGCCCTTACTTTGTTAGTTATTGTTTACTCATTGTATCGTCCCTGTACACATCATGTGTGTGAAATCAAGAATCACCCAATTAATCCTTACATTATGGCTAAAATCTTATTTTAAGGTCACAATGACCTTTGAATTTTGAATTAAAGTGCCACCTGTTCAGTGTCCGACCAACTGTAATATATGGTCACAATCTCCCCTTCTGTTCCAGAGTTATGGTGTTGAATAATGGCCAAAAAGGTATTTTTCCAGGACATGTCACAGCATGTCACAGGAATGACGGACAGCTGGATGGACAACCCGAAAACATATGTAGGTTACATCTAGTTTTAAATGAATTTGTTTGTTATTTCCTATTTGTGGATGGTTGTAACCTCACATAAAAATAAACTACACTCATGCATGGAAGAACCACTATGCTGCTTGCTATGTAAGAACTTGGCACAAAATCCTTTGGTTAACTTAAGCTGGGACGTTCATGCGGGCTCAAGAGCCACCTGCTTACTGATTCTGAACTCTGCACACAGCATCAACGAACTAACACCATGAAACGACTGGCTCCCAGCACAACACAGGCCCCAGTACAAACTCTACGTGAGGTGACCTCCTCTTTGTTTTGAAAATATAAACATTGGACAGGCAAACAAACATTACTGCAAATCATGTGAAATAAATTAGGATTTTGGTTTTAATTGGCTCAAGTTATAAGTTAGCTTGCCGGCTAACGCCGACCAGTTGCTAACATTATCTGTTGCAAAATACTGTAGTTGTAAGATTATGGTTTGCCACATTATTGCACCAGCTCACGCGACCCATATTACTATCCTGTGGACCACCGGTATTATGTCAACACGTTGATTTTAGCCTGCAAGCAGGGTGACCAGATGAGAATAGGTGACGGGGCGGGGTGTGGGGGGCGTGGCACTGGAGTCGTCTGGTCACCTTTCCTTCAAGAAATGTCGTAACAGTACAAAGGAAATGAGGATGATTTATTTCTAAAACCAATAGTGACGCAAGGCACGGATCTGACGTTGTTTGTTTGTTTTACTGATACTCAGATACACAGCTTCTCCACCGTCTCAGTCGCTGTATAGGGTGGTGCAGTGGAGAAGACAAATGCTTTTGGTGTGGGAGATCTGGGTTCAATTTCCACTGTGACACATCCACCAGTGTGCACCTGAGTAGGACACTTAACCCCTAGTTGCTCCAGAGGTGTGCAACCTCTGACATAAATAGCAGTTGTAAGATACTTTGGATAAAAGCGTCAGCTAAATGAGTAAATGTAATGCTGTAACTAACGTGACCCACATAATATACAATAATGTAACATTACAGCTCTTACGGTGGTCTAAGGTGTTACGTGACTGTTATAAAGACCGGCAGGTGCACTGCTGAGACAATGTGAATCTATCTGACCTCTTAGGTCATAAAAATAAAATGAAGAAGAAGAAACCATGGGGCACACCACAAGGCAGAGATGCCGAAGCAATTTTCTTTGTTTTCAAAGCTACTAGAACTGTAAGTTCCAAATCCAGTGGTGGAACGTAACTAAGTATATTTACACAAATACTGCTGTAAAGTACAAATGTAGGGTACTTGTATGAGGTACTTCCATTGTATGCCAAGTTATACCTATTTCAGTGGAACATATTATACTTTAAAATCATTACATCCATCTGACAGAGAATAGCTACAGATTTAGATTTGACATACAAAATATGATAAGATAATACATTATGATGTATGCTTAAATTAAACCTGTGGTTCCTGTTGTCAAGTTTTAGATGTCTATCAGTATAGCGTTTCCCATTTTCCCTCCACTAAACACCTAACTGTAAATTAAGTATATAAAGTATGGGGTGGCGATGGAACAATGGATAAGACTATGCCTTTGGTGTGAGAGACCCTGGTTCAATCCCCCACTGTGATCCATCCACCATTGTGTCCCTGAGCAAGACACTTAACCCCTAGTTGCTCCAGAGGCATGCGACCTCTGGCATGTATAGCAATTGTTAGTCACTTTGAATAAAAGTGTCAGCTAAACTGAATAAATGTAAATTGAATAAATGTAAATAAAGTAGTTAAAAAAGATCTTGACCAGCTACAAGAGTAGCCTACAATGCAACACTGTCGCAAGTATTAATGTAATATATAATACTGTAATATGTCAGTCATACGGTCCATTTTTCTGCAGAATAGTTTTATTTTACATTAAAGTACTTTTGCTGATGGTAATAATTCTGAACTTTCATGTAAGTAGGATTTTGGAATGCAGAACTTTTATTTGTAATGGAGTATTTTCACATTGTCGTACCTTGGCAGGTGTTTTCTCAGGTCTGATCCCCCTCTTTGATCTGTCCGTTTTTTCTTTTGTCTGTTTTCCACCCATGATTTGGTGCCTCTGCTCTCTGTCGAGTCAGCATTTAGTCAGACCCACCAACAGCATCCCATGCACTTATTTCCAGCCTCCCCTCTCTCTCTCTCACACACACACACACACACACACACACACACACACACCCTTGTATCCCTCCCTCATTGTACACTGTATTATCCTATGTCCTCAGTGCAAACACAAACAAGCTCCCGAAGAAGCAGGTGTCCTTCCACTGGGATAAATAAACAGTAAAACAGGATCCAGGAGCAGGAGGTTGTGTCTGTGTGTGTGTCAGGGAGAGGGGGGTGTGGGTGCGGGTGGGGGATTACAGTTAGTTTCAGTCACAGTAGGGAGAAACTTTGAATATCACTGATAGCATCATTTAAGCCCCCCTCTATGTCTTACAAAGCTGTTTGTTTTCACTCAGAATGTTTCATTTCATCTTGTGTTGTGGGGATTTTAAAGTATTTATTTTATCACAAGCCACCCAAAGCTGGTTGTTGGATTATAGAGAGTAGGAGCAATGCAAATACAGTGTTTCAGAGCAGCTCAAAATATATGATAGATAGATAGATAGATAGATAGATAGTTTTACTCCCCATTTTATGCAGCCCCATTAACAGTAACTTGCTCCTGTTTCATGTTACTTGCTGCAGGATGCTGTTGATCTATAACCGTTAGTGGCCCTCCTTATTTGCATGCAAATTAATCATTTTATTTGCACTCTTCTTATGATTCTGGAGGTTTCAGGACTAATTTGCCTGCTTGTTACCTGCAGCTGTGCAGGCTGATAGTAATCTCTCCTCCAGGAGAATGTAAACAACACTCTGTGACATCATCCAGTTGTAGGTGGGAGTCAATTTACCGATCAATTTTATGATATTTTACGTTAAAATAGTATTTATTGAAACAGATTTCCCCAAATGTTCACACTCTCAAAATGCTCAAAGACGTAAATGGATCCGAGAGCTTTTTAGTGCGTAAAGATTAACTCTGTGGCCTAATATAAAAATCAAATTTGTTTGTATAATTCTTGTGAAAAAAAGAGTTGATCCTACAACATGTTGTGAAAATGGTTCCATTTAGTGGAAAACTGTGGTGCTTTCAGCCACATTACAGGATCTTCATCAGAACATTGTCCAGTTGTAGTGGAAGGTGTTCAAATGGCCAATTTTCCTCACAATTAATTGCAATGAGGTCACAACAAAGTCACTTACTACCACCACAAACACTACATCTCTACTCTCTACTCTACTCACAATGTGAACAGTATAACATGTTCACGTCATGGTTAGAAAGTATATTATCAGTCTTGATGCACCAATACAAAACAATGGATTGATTGATTGCCCATATTGACCTTTTTAAGCACATGACATAGAAGAATTCCACATTAAAGAATAGTGTCCCTTTTGTATTTTGCATTGGAAGCTTGTTAGAAAGGGATTTCATAATGATATGAACAGGAGAAATTATTACAGCAAGTGAAACCTGTTCAATGGGCAACTGCTTATTGTTTTAACACAGAACCTATCCTTTAAAAACAGCTTCTTTATATGCATTAGCATATACTGCCTCAGTTTTTGGTGTCACAACAATATCTGGCCTCATTGTAACTTACGCCACATAAAAAGGACTGCAATGAATTCCACAGTATACAGATTGTACATGTGGTGAAAAGAAAGCACTGATATCTGATCAGTACTTGATATCTGCAGATATCCAGTTTTATGAACCAGTTTCTTATTTGATTATGTTGTTCTGAGGGCAATCATCTATCTTTTGATCACCTTTTTGTTCGTTTTATATATAGGCCTATATGATATGTAGGCTATATTTCCCCCACTTCATAACCAACATGATTTAAATTTAAACCTTGTTCTTCCACTGGTCCACAGTGCGTGTCCCTCTCCAGCTCCAGCAAGGCCACCAGGTGAGCCAATCACAACCTCAGAGATGGTAATTGACAGTGTGTCCCCGCCCCCACGGTGCACCTGTAATCCAATCCGCTGGCCTGTCACAGGTAAAACCGGCCTCAATTTCTCAGCATTGCCCCAAAAAGCGAGAAAAGCAGACAAAACCCGTTCTCTCAGTAGGGGACACCTTGTTTGTTGCCCCGGCCCTCATCCAGCGTTAGCGGCGGAGTTTTCTACGGTAAAGAAGACGGATCGGATTTTCAGTACCAACTAGAAAGTCCAGTTCGACCGACCGAGATGTCACAGGAGCATGACAAGTAAGTTGCACTGACTCTCCACTTTTTAGCCTGCACAGCAGGGCAGGTTGTCTCTATAAGCTTGTAATACTGACTCTAAATACCTGTTGTTTGGATTTTAACTATTTTTGCACCTTTTTTAACTTCATGGCACGAACGGAATTTATGAAAGGTCACACTGCGGTCCACCTCTGACCTATAGCTGCTATCTGATATTAAAAATTATTCTGGTATTTGTTTAACATGCCTTACTGTAGGATAATTATGGCTTCTTTTTTAATGGTGAGTTTACTCTTTACACTGGCTGCCAAGCGGGAAAGTGATTAAATCTCCTAGTTTCCCATGGTAAAACTCTGCTCATTTCACCTGTCATGTTCAAGCCTGTACAGGTGTATCTCCACCTGTCGTGCGAGCAGAGGAGCCTGTTAGAATTAAAGCCCCGTCCCGTGATAGCGATGGGCGGTTTAGTGTTTGATTTCGCTTCAAGCCCCAACAGTTATGTGGATAGTCTTAATGATGTTTATTCAGGTAAAAACATGGACCTGAGCTGGGAGCTGTCAGCTAAAGAAAACTGTCTGCTGATGGTTTTATTTCCAAGGAATAGTTCTGATCAAGAGCTTCACTTAAAAGCATTTAAAAAAGAGAGAAACGTCTTTCACGTTGACATAAATGATTGTGTATGTTTTCTGAGTGCAACGACAAGAGACTTTTTCGGAGAGTGAAATTGTACACCTGTTAGGCGTTGGCCAGACTACTTACACAGACAATGTAAGCAAGCACAGGGCGACATGAGGTTATATTTTATTTTTACACTATATGACTGAAATGTTTTGTGTCAAAATTTAGAGGATTCATGCATTCTTTCTCTTATGTATTTCTCTAAATGTTCGCACACAAAAAAATAATACTTGTGTTATTTCATGCTGCTGTATGTTAAAAGTGACAGATGACTTTTTCTCCCTGCAAGTGAATTCTGTTTATTTGGTTAAGGGATTACATTTCCTTAAAGTTTTATTGCCAGTAAATAATGGATTTTATCAGGCTGCCTTTTATGAAAAGCACAATTAGATATAGGATTACTAATTAGCTCCTTGCTTTGACCATGGCAAAAGCTGTTTTGATTTGTTGTAGATACTCAAGGTAGAAACTGAACCAGTCCGTTTACACTTTATCATAACTACTTTGTTGTGGCAGAAAATCAGTAGGTGGTGGTGTTATGCAGGTGTGGAGTTTCCAAAGTTTCACAAGTAAAAGCTGATGATTTAGATGAGACTTTAATAACAAGAGCTCGACTAATGACTTTACTTTGCTCTAGTCATTACAAGAAATAAATCAATCAATATAAGTTGAGCAAACATCCAAATTTACGGTAAAATGTTCAATATTTTCTCACTTGTTGAAAGAAAGTGCTGTATTTTCATTCCAGTGAGCTAAAATTAATGTGTTAAGACCATTATAAGCTGATGAGACACAGGTGGTGACTGTGTACAAAAACACCTGATTATTTTTCACAAACAGGTTCTCTTACAAAAACAGTTGCACCTCGCTGTTTAAACGCAGGAATGTAGCAGGATCAGACGCATCACTTGCGCTCACCTTCTCAGCCAATAGGTGATGCCCGAACTAGAGTTGTCACACTGGACGAGCCTGTAGAGCGTCTTTGTCTCAGGACACCTCAGCGGTTCGATGGCTGAGATTTGTTGCACAATCGTTGAAAAGCTTGAACAACTGGTCTCTCAGATAAAGAACATCTTCGTGGTTGATCTCTCACTCTTACAACCTGTTTGTCTGTTTTGCACGAGGCCGTGATTGTAGGTCTTGGCTTTGTGTACTTGTATTAAGTCAGTGAGGAGAATAAACCTGTTGAGTGCTTAAGGAGAATCTAATAAAGGGAGATATTAATCCTAGAGTCTAATAAGTAGTGTCCATACAGTATAGTTGAAGTATTGTCTTTAATTATTACCTTTTTTTGAGGTATCATATGGTAAAGGCTTTAAAATGACATCACATAAGCAGATCTCCGCATTTAAAAAAGCATTAACATCTTAATAATCACTTTGTACACGGTAACTTATGAAACTCTGTCTTCCCGCAGTAAACGTGCGGTCCTGGTTCTCCAGAACGAGCCGGGCTACGGCAGCCAGCGTCGCTCCTTCACCACAGAAGATGAAGCCTGGAAGTCATTTCTGGAGAACCCGCTGACGGCTGCCACCAAGGCCATGATGAGCATAAATGGAGACGAGGACAGCGCTGCAGCACTGGGCCTGCTCTACGACTACTATAAGGTATCAGGAAAACCCTGGAAATTATAGTCTTGACCACGCAGGAAAAAGTTCTCCAGCCATAGGAACTTTTCTGTCATGAATCAAATGTGCAAAATCTTTTCTCAGGGGATTAGTTACCAAATCGTTACAGGCTTTACATATATGAACTTTCTTTATGCTGATCCAGTTGCCCATATAGACAGTAGGATGACCCAGGTTGTTGGATGTGATGTGGTCAGACGCTCAGCGGCTGTGTTTACCCTCCCATACAGGTGCCCAGGGAAAAGAGAACAATACCGCAGAGCAAGCAAGAATCACTGGTCTGTGATGTGGATCCCAACAAAAGGTAAACAGCAGCAGCCCTCACCTAATACCATCCCCCTTAAAAAATAAAAGCACAGCGGAGTGGAACCACAGCATGTAGGGAATGGAGAGATTCAAGCTCTTTCACGTTCTCTGAATTTTGTGTGTTTGCATTTGTGGGAGGAGCAAGTACAGTACAGAGTGTAGCTCATTTCACAGCACACATGGTCATCTTTGCAGGAGCACCTTGTTACCTTGTCACCTTGCCCAACCCGCTAGATTTGTCCTTCAGTTGAAGTTAAAACACATGGATCACAAGGTTATACTGACTTTATATAGTCAGGAAATCTCACTGATATCAAGAATGTAAATGAGACCACAGAGTAAAAAGCATTTACAGTCAGGCAGCCACACAACCGAGTGGCACAAAACAATAATAAAAAAACAGTCACAGGTGTCATAAAAGTAAAATTTTTATGATTTAAATCTCAAATGAGAGTAAAAGAATATAACATGAGAGCTGTTTCTGTTTAAATGGTGTGTAGTACCTGAATACAACTTTAATGCATATGTATCGGTTATCTAAGAGTAACTAATCAATCACTTCACTTGTCCCCAAAGGGCGGTTGGTTGCGTAGCAGTGAAATAGAACATAAAGTAAAAAACACAAAGCACATAAACACATAAACACATACAGAGATACAAGTACAAGTTAAAACTATTAAAACAACAGCTAAGAATAAGTGAAAATATATAACCATAATGTTATTTAGAATATAGATCCTGAAGGGTATGGTAGGAGTTTTTATGTTTTGGCTAATGGGACTGACTGAAGAGATGTGAGTCAGTTAGGAAACTTTGACAGTGGAGCTATATAGATGGATATCACTACAATTATGATCATTTTTAGAAAATCAATATGCCAGATAACACTTTAAATTCAATACTTCATATGTGCTGTTTGTCTTTGTTGCAGACACCAGATCCAGGCTGGACACTCCATTACTCCACTTCAGGAAGCCGGTATGGAGAACAGGATCCAGGTTCTCAAGGGACCCTTCAATATTCTTCAGCTGGCCCAGGAGAAGAGGGCCCATTTCCCTTCACCAGGTCTGTTCACATTCAGTAACTTAAGTGGACATGATTTAGCCTACAAGCAGAAAACATGACTGTCAGTTTGCTGATGCTTGACTCTTCAGACACGACCGTCACGCTTTCCATTGTGCCAAACTACCCGCCCGTCAAGACAGAGGTGCCGGCCCATGGCTTCTCAGTGACCATACCGAACAACTGCACCGAAACCGACAGCCATGTGGGTGTCTTTGACCGCCAGCTCACCCACAGCACGGTCCAGTTCAGCCCCAGCACCCAGTCCCGCACGCCCCCCGACTCCACCTATTCAGAGAGTTTCAAGGATGGTTCCCAGGAGGTGTGTGTTTCGATCCCCTTCTTTCTAAAACCCAGCTAATGCTTTCCCTACAACCTCCTCCTCCTCCTCCTCCTCCTCCTCCTCTACTTCGCTTTCCTCTCCTCTCCTCTCTCAGATCTCTCCCATCAGACAATAGGATATTCACCTGATCCCATGGAGCCAGCGGTGGGCTCAGCCTTCCCTGGTTTTATTTGAACATGCCAAAATAGCGGCCAGTGTGTTATTATGCCATTGTCTCACCAACACAATAAAGTGCTGTACTTTTCTCCGACAATAGCCAATGCCCTTTCTCTGTCCTCTTTCTCTGTTTAACCTGGAGGGGAATTACCTTAGAAAAGAGTAACCCAACAAAACCCCTGTACGGGGAGGGGGGTTGCGGTGGGTAGTTAGCAACATGAAGGAAAAGCCATTTGAACTAAAAGAAATGGGGATGAAGGGAAAGAACACATTAATAACATCTATATAAAGTGGTAGGAAAAAGAGAGAATAATCCCTGAGGGGCACAAAATTAAATTCCTATTATCCCTCTGGTGAAGGATAGGAAGAGGCAATTAAATCATTTAAAATCAAAGCAAAGCAGCTTTTTAATATCTTCTTTTTGCTGCACCTCACTTCACACCTCATCTGTGTTCTTTTTGTGCCGCAGGTGTTTTCCTTCCCAGGGGATCTCCAGTTACGGATGGCCTCCATGACGCCTGAGGAGTACCCGCCGTTTGACACCGTGCCGGGGTAAGTCGCGCTGCCGCCGGCCCACCGTCCGGCTTCCACCGCCATTCAGCTTTTGACACAACAGTGCAGAATGGCCTCATTCATTGCAGTCACGGGGGAGACACCAGACTCCCCCTAGGTGTGAAAGACAAGAGTCTGCACACACACTGGTCGTTATCTGACAATGCGCTGGTTTTAGGTCACGATTTAGCTGCAGCGGCTCAATGAAGCACGCCATTATGCTTCACCATGTTTTTGAATGGTGTTATTGCATTGTTATCCAAAAAAGAAGTGCTGTCTCTTGTTGTCTTATTTTTGTGTTTACTTAATTCTGCCGTTTTCTTATTGTATTTTAGGAATAAGTTTGAGTACACTCTTGAGGCGTCCAAGTCTCTGCGTCAGAAGACAGGTGACGGGACGATGACGTACCTCAACAAGGGCCAGTTTTACCCAATCACCCTCAGGGAGGTTGACAACAAAGGAATGCAGCAACCCATTACCAAAGTCAGGGTAAGAGCGAAAGATAAACCTGGAACAAGGAACAGTTTAGGGATTGCTGAAAGTATTCACATGCTGTATATCATTGTAACATATTAAGTTGTCACTTTGTGTGTAAATTCATTGCCAGAGTGTAGTGATGGTGGTGTTTGGAGAGGAGAAGTGCAGAGATGATCAGCTGAAACACTGGAAGTACTGGCACTCCAGACAGCACACGGCCAAACAGAGGTGTCTGGACATTGGTAAGTAATCCTTTTTTTATTTAACTGTCAATTATATATGAAAAAAATATGTCCTATTTTACAAAAGAGTCAAATGAAAAGGGTTAAGTAAGTAAGTGTAATGTCTTAGACACTACTGTAGTGTGTAGTGATTTCAGTGATTCATCCTGGTTTTGTCATGTAGTGGGTTGATTAATCCTCCCGTGTCTGCACAGTTAAGTGGCTGCTTGAAAGGACAGCTTAGCGGTAACTGACAGGAAAAGGTGTGTTGTTTTGTTGTGACAGTTCAGTTTGGTTGGCTAGGGATTAATTTTGCAGCCTTGTCATACAGTCTTTTAGAAAATAAAGGTAAAGTTTTCTTTATAGCTTTTCTGGCCGATTTAAACTGTCTATTTATTTTTGATTGCGTTCTGTGCATTTGTGCATGCTTTTACTCTTTTACACCAGCTTGGTTGGTTCAGCTGTGCATCTTACTCTACTACTAAATGAGTCACCAAACTTTTTTTTGTTACAGCTGACTACAAGGAGAGCTTCAACACCATCGGCAACATCGAGGAGATTTCCTACAACGCCATTTCCTTCACCTGGGACACAAATGACGAAGCCAAAGTAAGACAACAACAGGAACATGTACACACAAAATTAGACACGCTTGTACGAAAGCCTTCCTTTTGCCCTTCGGTGTTCATATAAGAACAAGAGCAATGTTTTCTCCGCAGGATCACTTGTAATCCAAGGTTTCCATGTACTTCCTCGTCTTGAACCCTTAATGCGAGCCCTGAACTTTTCACATAAACACTCTTAAGCCAGAAATAAGCTACTCCTCCTCCTTTTCAAGGCCATGTGTGGTTTTTGCCACAGACCAAAATTAAGGTTTCAGGTGTTGAAACGCTTTTGTCGATGATCATCAGCCGTTTTGTTCATTGTTATTCTCCAAAAGAAATTTAGGGGCTTAAGTAGAAGAGTGAGGATGCCGTCACCTCCTTGTGTGTTTTGTCTTTTTGTTTAAAGAGTGTATGTTTGTGTGTGTGTGTGTGTGTGTGTGTGTGTGTGTGTATCTGTGTGTGCTTGTACGAGTCTTCCTGCTCCGTGAATATACATTTATGACTGGTCCAACCTGCCTGTCTCTCACCCCTATTGTGATGCTGAGTGTTCAGGTATTTCTGCACGCCAGACAGGTGCAACAAAGAGCGCAGGAATGAGGAAACTCAGCAGGAGGGAGGGGGCGTGTTAACAAATAAAATCCTGTTTAACGGGTAGGAGAGGTGACAGTGACAGACAGCAGGAGCTCCTGTCCTCTCTTCCACTCTTGATTTTTTGTTTGTTGTTGACCATCATGTCGCTCTCTGGCACTGATCCGCTCAGCCTGAGACGGAGGACGACTGAGAGGCTAGCAAACAGACAGAGACAACATGGCCGTGACTCCTCTCCAGCGCCTTGCTCTCTGTAGGCTACGGTTTACATAAATAAAGTCACGAGCACAAACCTCTCTCACGCACACACAAACACACACTCACACACACACCAGGATGTGGGTCTGTCTCATGACTTGAGGCCTGTGTCCATAGGATGTTCATCCTTGTGTGTGTTCATTACTTCACTGTGTGTGTATTTGTGGAAGCGACACCCTGCCACGTTGTTTGAGCATCTCATCAATGATGGTTGATCTCATCGATCTGTTTGATGACAGATATAGATATGACGTGTGTGTTTGTGTGTGTGTGTGTGTGTGTAGGACTTGCCCCCGAGGTGATTGGCATTTCAGTATGTATTTGTAAAAGGCAGCCCTCTCCCTTATGATTACCTGCTCTTGGGCCTTTTACTGGTGTTACCACATTTTGCTCTGTGCATGACAAGCTCAGCTATAAATCTGACTTATCATTTTAACAAAGCGTAACGCTGTCATAAACCCCAAATACAAGGAAAATGTACCAATATTTAGTGTTAATCACTCCAAATATTATTGTAGTTATAAAAAATATTGTTTTAATATTTACACACACAAATACATATAGCAGAAACATGTAAGATTAGTCTATTTACATGTAAACTGATTTTATTCTAACTTGGCTTTGTGAAGGGCAATGTATTCCTGTAAATCACTGAAAATATTCTAAACAGAACTGGTTTTCTCTTATTCTCTCTACATGATATATAAATAAAGTTATGTTACTATAAATTAAACATGTTCAGGGTTCACAGATGAACAGACCAGTGTTCACATATTCACACATTTTAATGTCAGTGATGTCTGCTGCTTACCCCTCGGATCATCTCTATTAGGTGTTTCCAAATGCTCTGTTATGATGGTGTGCTTTGTTGACACAATGATAACCTGTTTTCAATACAAGCACCAGGAAAACAAAGGAGCATCTCCCCTAGCAAACTATATGAGCCTATGATTACTAGAGTAGACCAATAGAGGGCAACACAGAACATTGAACGCAGACCATGAGCCATCTGCCGCAGAGAGGCCTTATGTGTTGCACAATGATTCCAAGTGAAAACCTTAGTTTCTTTATGATTTAGCAGCAGCTATTAAATCATTAGATCACTACTTAAGTTGCTGTGTACTTTTGACATGGCTTGTTGTTATGTTTAGTTTCTCAAACTTTGTACATTTTCTCTTTGCTTGAAACACAGCTGTTCCATGTTCTTTGTCTCATTTATCCTGTCTTCTCCCTCTGTACCCTCTCCACAGATCTTCATCTCCGTCAACTGCCTGAGCACAGACTTCTCCTCTCAGAAGGGCGTGAAGGGTCTTCCTCTGAACTTGCAGATTGACACCTACAGCTACAACAACCGCAGCAACAAGCCCATCCACCGTGGCTACTGCCAGATCAAGGTCTTCTGCGACAAGGGAGCTGAGAGGAAGATTCGAGACGAGGAGAGGAAGCAGTCCCGCCGGAAAGGAAAGGTCCCTGACCTCAACCCTAGCCTGACCTGTGAGTCACTTTAACCTTGTGTCATACACACAAGCTACTTAATCCTAGAGTTTAAGTGTTGGAAAATTTTTTAAATCTGATTTTATTTTATTTTGCTTGGTTTTATTTAGCATGTTACTGTGTTTTTAAATGTAATTTTAATGCATTTCTTGTGTTATACCTTGTGTAAATCACTTTGAATTGCCTCTGTGTTTGAAAGGTGCTTTGCCTAAAAAGAGGATGTGATAGAAACTGATATGCAGAGCAGCAGAGTTGAAATAAATAATTGGCCCTATGTATTTAATAACCAAGAGTCTTGTTATTAGTATTCTGTATTATTTTAAGAACAACAACTCAAAGTAGAGGAAAAACTGATCAGATCAATGTGTGAAATGACCTTTTGACCCCTGACAGTTATTCTGTGACCCCGTGTCAGGGTCCAGACCTACACTTTGATCCCTGTTTCTTCAGCTGTAACTGCACCAGCTTTGCTCATCAAATAAAACTAGACAGCTGAGTGTCTGGTTTGTGTTAACCAGGCTCATTTCTCAGTAATAACGGAAGATTAAATGGATTCAATATCAAGATGACAAGTTCAGACAAGTTCAGACTTTTAAAGATGTCCTTCATATTAAACTTCTCCCTGTTGTGTCTTTTCTTCCCAGTTGCGGATGTCAAATTGCCTATCCTCCAGAAACGCAACGATGTGACCACCTTCAAGATGATGAACGACTTCGAGACCCAGCCTGTCCTTTTCATTCCTGACCTTCACTTCTCCACCTTCCAGCGCCACGTGAGTGCCAATCACAGACACAAAACTCTGACTAACACCAGTTCTGTTTAGGACAGCAGGGAATCACATATCCTGTTTGTCACATTTCTGACCATGGACATTGTTTTTGCTACATTTATGTACCCTTCGTAGCATCTTAGGTGGTCCATAAACAGTTTGTTTTCAGCTTCCACCCACTCATCAGCCAGCTGGGTCGAGCTGACCTGCTTGCTTGCTAGTTGGCAGGAACAGAGAGTTCTGGTTTCCAGCTCTGATAGGAGTCCTACATAATGATGGCTGTATTTCAGGCTGCTTACTCACAGGATGAATCATTTACCAGTGACTCAAAACAAAGCGCGGGGTTCAGAAGATACTACCTGTACTGCCACCTCGTTCGTATGCTCATATAGAAATAAAGAGGTAGATTTGGAGACAGAGATAGGACTTTAACAGCACGCTTTATGCATGAATGCAGTTTGTCAGGTTTTTATCAGTGTTGATGTGCAGCAGCCCTCTTCTCCATTAATGGACTCTGAGCCTTGCATCTTCCAGTCAGGACGAACATGTCACATGACTCACAGAAGTGTGTGTATGCATGTACAGTACACCTGGCCTGCACACATATTTTCACCCGGGGCATTTGGGTCATTTCAGGCACTTTTCATGTTTTCTGTGACATGCATGATGGACAAAGTAACTGTGCAGGAAAAAGCATTTTTATGCATTGAGAAATTTGACTGATTGGGAACTTTGAGCACCCCTGTTGGTCAAATTATGAGCAGTCCCAGCTGAGTAACAAAATAAGTGCTCTTTCTCCCTTTCTCTCACGCTCAGTAAGTTTACTTAGCTACAAGCAAAGCTGAGGGACAGACAGGAAGTTATTTTTGTTGCTGCCAATGACATTGAACCTGACTGAGCTGCTATCAGTTTCTGATAAACTCTGGGTTTACCTACCCGCTTAGAATAGAATTCTATTAACAGAAACGCCTGCGATCAATAGCCATACACTTTGTGATTTACTATATGAACAAACAGCTTCCACATAACAACATATTACTGCAGTGTAACTGTATGATTACTGCATTTCTAATATATTTGTGTTTATTTGTTTTTTATGTAATTTTCAGATAGAATTTTATGCATTTATCTTGATTTTACTTGGCTTGTTATTGTGTAAAACAGTAATAAATAATTGTCTCTGTGTATTTATTGTACAAGAGGCTTGTATTAGTTTCTGTACTTATTTTTAAAGAAAAATAACTCAAATTAGAGGAAAAGCTGATCAGATCAATTTCCGAAATCTGAAAAACATGTTTTTCCTACCTTATAAACAACTTGTGACCCCGGAAAATTATTCTGTGACCCCCTATCAGGGTCGAGACCTGCACTTTGATCCCTGTTTCTCCAGCTATAACTGTACAAGCTTTGCTCCACATATAATTAGACACCTGAGTAGCAGTTTTTTGTTTACCAGGCTCATTTCAGTGATAAAGGAAGAATAAAAGGGTCAGCATGTGAAATATTTTGCACTTGGCCGCTGACTTTGCCTTTGACCTGGTTGACTGATTTAGCTGCTGACATGCAGAATAAGAACTGCAGTCATTGCATAGTTGTACATTTTAAAGATACACTTTTGTTGCAAGATATATGTTAAAGTCATATTTAATGTTGTTTATTGCCATAAATATTGGGTACCCAATTTTAAGACATTTATGGCTAATGCTAATTACAGTTTAAAGTCATTTTTAATTGTATATTTAGTTGGTTGTTTTTAACTTTTGTCTTCCATATAGGTTAATTTCTCCATTTTTGTTTCTTCTACAGCCTTTCCCAACAGAAGATGGAGAGGAAAGGTGAGTTTTTGGAAGTCCCGATTTCACACTTTTCACACTTGCTTAGTAGTTTTGAACTGAGGTGACCTTTGGTACATTCCCAGTAAAAGGCATACAGGGGTGCATATGTTGTTTCTAGGAAGTGCCAAATGGGCTTTGTGTGCATACGTGTGTGTTTTATAGCCTGTTAGCTGGTTGTCATAGGCATTTAAGCAGTTATTTATGTGTGTGTGTGTGTGTGTGTGTGTGTGTGTGTCCACTGCAGCTCGGGCATGAAGAGACAACCTTTCAGTGATGATGAGTTCAGTTCACCTCCAAACAAGATGGTGAGAGTGGAGGAACCAAAGAAAGGTACTACGTGTGTGTGTATTGCTGTAGTGTAATGCTTTGACTATTCACATGCTGATCAAGGGTCTTTGAGTGATGCTCTTCTCAGGGGCTTAATCAGTGTGACAAAGTGTGTGCACATGTGTGCGTGCTGTGATTGGCCCCTGATATGTGAGGACAACGCGTACACACTCTCCGGGCCATGTGATCATTCCAGGTCTTTCAAAACATGCACACATGCCCAAGGGCTCCACTGACCCAACAGCATACCACTGATCACTGCGTGCACACACACATGCACAACAAGCCTGTGCCCTTTACCCCAGATCCTTCTCATAGGTATGAAACAAGTTTTTTTTCAGTGCTGCAATATGTAAATAGATACTTCAAGATTTGTTAGAGGTAGAAGAGGAAAGTCGGGCCTCACATTGGGCATTTAAAACCCACAATTGATGTGTCAACAGATACTCCTGTTGCCCAAAATAATGTATATTTTTTCAGATTTTTCTTGTGAAAAAGGTGAAAGAGATGGATACTTTCATGCTCTCATCAGGCTTCAACTGAACAATCTCAGAAGCTAAAATCACAAAAAGACATGACTTTATTTTAAGGGGCCACAAGAATTCTCACCTTAAATGTACTCCAAGTTTAACTAAATCCAGTAAAAGGTTTAGGTGACGTTTTATAATCTTTCCATAACAGCTGTCAAGTTTTTCCAGTTCAAAAACTGGCAATCTTGCGGTGGTTGGGAAGGGATCATGTTGACATCTGAGTGACAGAGAGAATTGCTAATCATGTGTTGAACAGCCTCCTTGGAGAGACTCCTGTCTCAGACAGAGTTATCCATGGCAGCTCCAGACCACAATGAGCAAAGCGAGACTGTAGCCTGTATATTCTGTAGCATTAAGAAACCAAGCATCACCATACAGTCACTTACCACACTGTGAAAACTCCTGTGCACATAGTTAATAGAAAACAGAAGGCGTTTCTGTTGTTTCTAAGGCCACAAATATCAAAAGTTCCTGCAACAGGTTGGAAAACAATATGAGAAAATCTATTTAGAGCATCTATTTTTAGAAGACTGAGTGTAGTGAATGAGAGGGGGGTCTGTCCTTCCGTTTGTGTGAGTTTTCCAACCATGTATGATGAATGTGCTTTCTAGGTGTGCTTTGTCTGGGCCCATTGCCACCAATGCCACTTTTTTGAGTATGTATGAGTGCCCAAGCAGGCCTGCCGCATTACAAGATATATCTGCAAATCTACCAATGGATTAAACATATGTGTGCGTGTGCTTGAGCTCCACCATTACGAGATTGAGATGGCAATGCTATAAAGCCACAAATCCTAAAAACCCACACACATGAACCAAACCAGCAGTCAAGCTGTTCTGCCTGACGCAAACACACACTTTTACGCCTGCCTGTGACTTTTGTCTGAGGCTAGATTTGGGTTTGTTTCTGTGTCCAATCCATGAACATGCGTGCTTTGCTTTGATGCCTTCCCGTCTCTTTTCACCACATAGTCCTGCTGTACGTGCGCAAGGAGACAGAGGAGGTGTTTGATGCCCTCATGCTGAAGAATCCCACGCTGAAAGGCCTGGTGGAAGCTGTAAGTTGTCTTTACTTCATTGTACTTGTAGTAGCTAGGATTGCGCCTTTTCTGTTTCATGTGGTCTCGGGCCGTGAATACTGCAGCTTGAGACCCAGTTCTCTCTTGTATGTCTAAGCAGCTACTGCAGGCTAAATGAGCTGTGACAGGACACGGACTCAGGAAAAATGTAGGGAAGAATAAGAACAAGGAGTGGATTTGGAAGAGAGAAGAGAGAGAAAGGGCGTGTGTGAGTTAAAGGGGGGACACAAGGAGGTCGATAAAATCAGGCCAAAAGGGGCATGGGGTGGGGAGGCGTCCTGCGGGGAGGGAAGAAGAGGAGAATGTGGAAAAGTGTGTGAAATGCAAAAGTAACTAGAACAACAGCAATAGGCAGGTGTACGATTACTTAAGGGGTCAGTTTAACATGACAGATGGAGTACAAGGGTCATGTACAGTAATTATGGAGAAGCAACAGTGGAGTTGATAAAAGCTAACCAGGTATGAAGGATTACCTTTTATGTTTCTTTCAATGTCTTTCAACATTGATTTGATTTTTTTTTCTCAACCAGATTGCAGAGAAGTACGAATTACCTTTGGATAAGGTTGAAAAGGTCTATAAGAAGTGCAAGAAAGGGTGAGTATGAGTCAGTAACACACTCCTACACTATACTACACTGTCAGACACTTTGTGAAGGACTAAACCTGACTTTCCTGGCAGCTTGCTCAAATAGTTTTACCTCTAATAGGCAAATAAAGCTTAAATGAGGTGTCCTTCAAAATGCAAATAATGAGAGTGTCAATCAAACCTTGGCTTTTCCAGGGAGGTCAAACACAAACACAACACAGCACTCCTTTACACTAATACAAACTGTGATTTTGCCTTATTTAAACTTTCATACATGTGTTCAAGTATTTAGTTAGTAATTTGTGAGTTAATTGAGGATTAGCAATCAAACTAGCTGATGCTGTGATGCACACATCAACAGATTAAAATGCGCAATGCGCACTTGCATATTGAAGGTAAAGCCATGGTCTTGAGCAAAATATTTCTGCAGTACAATGAATCAATCGAAATATGCTTAATTCTTGCCTAAAGTTAGATCAGAAGATTTATACCACTCACCTCTGTATTGTAAAATGTAGTAGCAGCCAGCCTCCAGTTAGCTTAGCTTAGCACAAAGCCTGGAAACAGGAAAAGGGAAACAGGGAAGAGCTAGCCTGGCTCTGGTCAAAGGTGAAAAAGAACTAGTAATTAACTAACACATCACTGTGCAAACAAGACTCCAGGAAGTTACTCTACCAAGAAATGAAGCCCCCTAAACCTCAACCGGATGTTTTTACATCGGAAACGATATACAAACAAGATATAACGTGTTATTTAATGAGCTTTAGAGCTGCTGGTAGGCAGATTTTTTTTAACCAAAGGACAAATCAAGGATAGCTATTTCCCTGTGTTTTAAGCAATCAATAGATAAAATGCGCTGACACAAAAATTAAAACAACCTAGTATCTATGGCTATTGCAAGACTGTAATAAGCACAGCTGCCAGTCATTTCATTCTGCCAGTCATTTCATTTAGGTAGAATGAAATGACTGGCCTACCTACCTGTCTACCTACCTACCTGTGCACACTCTGTCCGTGCACTTGTGCAAGAAAATATGTTTTGGGGGAGTTGCTTTGGAGGGAGGGAGGGAATTGTTTTTCGTTGGATACTTTCCAAATCAAGCTGTCTCTTGCTAGTTTCTCTAACTTTGCCTACCCCACCTTTAGTCAATTTATTTCCAGGATTCAGGATTTTAGTCTGTGTGTTTTTGGGGTGAGGATAAAAAAAATCAGGCTGCTAACACCCATATCTGTTTTATAATAGGATTCTAGTCCACATGGATGACAACATCATCAAACACTATTCCAACGAAGACACCTTCCAGATCACCATGGAAGAGTTGGGTGGCATGTACAAACTCACCCTCACTGAAATCTGATTGGACAGGAGGAGGTGACATCACCCAGAACTGCAGGGTGGAGGACAAATAAAACGGAGCCATCAGGAGTAGTGGTTTACACGTCTAATGATTATGGACTTGATCTGAAACTTACATCACGTTGTCTTTGTGCTGTATTAACATCAAATAGATTTTAAAAGACAAAGTACCACAAGAGGTATTTAAAAGCCATAGCTCTTAAAAGACATGATATAGACATGTAAGTTATACATTTTGATTCATTTAAAAACCTTTCTGTGCATAGGAAGTGAGGACAGGTTTGATTGTTATGACTCCTTTGTTTTGTATTCAGTAAGTTGCATTTGTGTGCAGAGCATTTGTGGAGCTGCTATACCTCATGCTATGCAAGCAGCAGTGTTTCTCATTTGCTTGAATGAGTAGAAACGGCTCATCTGTCCCTTCCTAAGGCCATAGCACTGATGATTACAATCTGTAAAGTTGAGTTATTTAGCGCACAAAATGAAGAAAGCAAATTGTTGATGGAGCCCCTGTGGTTCAGTGTTTAATACTAAACAACATGGCAGTATTTAGTGTGTAAAATCTTCTACAACCATCCTCCAGTTAGCATAGAATATTGTAAATGTTGTAATTTTTAGCATACGAAACATGTTGTATGTGAGTGAAATGGCTTAAAAGATGTTTCTCAGATCAATTTAAATAATCGCCTTTTTCTAAGTATTAAATAGTTACTGAATATATTGATAACAATGCTTAAACACAGCGACCCTTCCCCTGTAGAGTAGTTTTCTGAATGTTGATAAAATAGGTCAATGAATGTCTAGCACAGTCCACACAGGCTGTTGTGGAAGTGCAATATGATATTCAGGTTCAGACACATTCAGAGAAAAAAAAAGTCCTCTTTTGCCATAACAACAGTTAGCATATCAACTGATAAAACAGATTTTTAAAATGAAAATGTTGTATATATCCACTGAAAAAAAATATCTATATGATTCCTCCTTTTGTATCTCAGTACTTATTGTGTCTATATTTATTAAGAGAACGGATGTGGGTCATTGTTTTTTTTTACCATATATATCCAAATTTCTATTATTCCTAATAATATAATGTTTTTCCTTTTTATATGAAGTTATTCTAATAACACATGTCAAAGGACAAAAAGTCATTAACATGTTTTTAATTGATGTTTTTTTTGTAAAGTATTTGATGCACAAAGTGCCCAATAAATACTCTCCAGTAGCTGCTGTAGTTGTCTGAGACTTTTTCTTCCTCATGCGCACTCATATCATTTGATATTTTTTTATTCTTTTTGAAACGCAGCCTACATATTACAAACTTTCCGTCTTACACTGGATGTAATAGCAGGTCTGCCTGTGGTTGACATGTTGAGCTGTAGCAGAGATCAACTGTGCCAGTGTTTTCTGTGTCTGTCCACGGGAACAGATGTCTGGGCATCAACCCTAACCCTGTGGACAGGAAACAGGCATGACAGAGCAGCCTGGTACAGAGAAGCTGCTCTGTCGGAAACCTGGCCACACATTTCTTCACACGCCCTTTGATTAAAGTAGGCTCTCATTTATATCTACTGTAAGCTGCTGGTTCCTTGATTTTCTCTAGAGATAGTAATATTAATCAGGTTGTTCTGTTCTTTCTCTAGAGCCAGCATGATGTTCACTTTTGTGGTTTTGAGTGAAATGTCACGACAACACGAAATTTGGTACAGATATTCATGTTCACTTTGGTGATCCCCCAACTTTTCATTTTTCATTTAATTTAATTTAATTTCAAATATTGTTCCAATAGCTTATTTTGAGACCAAATACCTGCAAAAAACTAAAGACATCCCGATCAGCCGATGGTGTCAGAATCATCCTCTGTCTACCCAGCCTGATAAAAGCACAGCACGTTCAGTTAATAGCGTACAAAATACAGCAAGCTGTAACTGATAACTGCTGGGTCCAGGCTACAAGGCTAATGGCACTCGCGACTCCTCTCAGGAAGGGCCGGGGCCCAGCGTGCCAGCTGCTTTCTCAATTCCTGTCTTGATATGTAATAGGAAAAAAATGGTGAATCTGCAAAGAAACAGGAAGTACTCAACTGATTCTGCAAATTTAGAATAAAGTTCTCGTCAGCAAAAACGACCCTGTCACAAAAAATTGGGCAGATAATGTTTTTACCACACAAAATTTATTGTATTTCAGGTCTTTGGCAGGAAAATTGTCTTTAATCAGTTATTTTATCATCAATCGTATTTGATGTTTTTAACTGAAACTTGGTTAGACCAAGATAACAGTGCAGCTCTTCTTATCATGTCTTCCCTTCCCAACTAGTTTTATGAGCGAACTGAGATAAGATAAAAGATGAGAACCTAATAAGAAAGGTGGTGATGTTGGCATTTTGTTTAAGGACTCCCTCTGATGC
Organism: Micropterus dolomieu; assembly: GCF_021292245.1. Classification (NCBI taxonomy): domain Eukaryota; kingdom Metazoa; phylum Chordata; class Actinopteri; order Centrarchiformes; family Centrarchidae; genus Micropterus; species Micropterus dolomieu. The sequence goes on from NC_060160.1 coordinate 15,747,451, forward strand.
AAAAAGATCATCTGTTGAATTTCTCTTCTCGAGCTACGGATTTCTAAATACCCACAGGCCACCTAAATACTGTTCAAACTTTAGCGTAAATTTGGTTTATAATTGTTTATTTTTTATATTATTTATGATACATTTGCAGAACATTTTGTTTACTTGTAGCTCTAACTGTTCACATATTGCAGTTTGCACAAGAAAAGCAAGGCTGACAAATCACATTTCTCACTTCGTCTTTGATGAATGTGATGAGTATATTTCATGTGTTTATTATAATTGTCAGGACTCATGATGCCCCCCGCCTGTAGCACACAAGGCTGCAAACACAGTCTGATAGCTGTACAGGCAGCGTCATAAAAGATGATCCTCTCTAAAGGTTCTGACGTGCAGGTACAGAAAGACCTGACGGCTCATTTAGTTATAATTTAACCAGCTAGCCATGGCAACGTTGCCACGCTGCCCTGCCCTGTAAGTGAAAGGCCATCTGCTCTGTCTCTCTTTTGCGTCTCTCTCATTCTCCCCGTTCTTTTCTTAGGTTTATTCCTGAGATGTCCTTGTTTAAACCCACAGTTGGTGTCAAGATGCAGCTTCTGTCCTCAATATAGATAGATGACTCTAAGCCAGGTCAGGAAGCTGGCCGGGCTCACAATTCAGAAATATGGTCTCTCTTTTTTTCTCCATAACGTTATGTTCAAATGTTGTATATTAACAAACTGGATAGAAATCAAATGATCCCAACTGAAGTGTGGTGTTTGTGAATGGACAGAATAATATGATTATTGGCCAAACATTGAACTCACTAATCTCTGCTAATCTGTCTGCTTGTTTGCTTTTTGTCTGGATTAATTTTTGTCCCCCCCCTTTTAGGACTATTAAATACAAAAAAGTGTGTTGAGAGTGATGGTATTTTTATGGTATTACATTATTTATGTGTTATGTGTTGATACCTGGAATGTGTGTATACGCAAGTAGAATTTTATTAACTTCATTTTTATTTAAAGCAACTTTCAGTGAGTTTCAAGACGTGTTCTGGTGTTTTTGCACTAAGCTGCCCAAAGATTGTTTTCTTTTTTGGGTGTTTTGATGATACAGCTTGCATTTCTGTGGGTGGAGACCTTTTCTTGTGCCACTCAGTGACCATCTTGGAGTCTTTTAATTTGAGCCTGCCACAGCTTTCACAAACTGGAGGAGAGTTGCAAAATATAAAGGTACCTACAGTATATGACAATAAAAGGGCTTTCAATTTGATTCAGTGTTGATGCATCATTCAAACTGCTGGTAAATTATGTTTTTGTATAGATGCTAGCAATCTTTGCTCTGACTCTGCAGTGTTGCTGGTGTAACATGATTTCCAGTCTAGTCGACATCACTGTGAAACTACTTGGAACGTTGCATGGTAACTGACTCCCATTTGTTAGGTGGACTGAGCTACAGTATATTCACTCAAAACAGATGACTCATATTTAATCTCACTGCTGTCAAGATCTCAGCATCTGTTACTTTTCTGAGGTTAAATGCTCCACCATTTTGGGTTCTGCCCTGTCAAATTGCACACATATCTGACAGTATAGCATACCCTTGGCAGACCAGACCACAAGTGACCTACTTTGATGCTGTTCAAACATCCCAAGTGCAGCTTTGGTTGCAGCTCTAGTTTCGCACTTTGAGAAAACTAAACACATTCCTCCCTTAGCGCTGTAATCCTTCTCAAGTTACCTCTGAGATACGTGCTATTCCATATCTGGTATTAGGCTGGAGTCCAGATAAACATTTGCACATGCAGTTTCATGATAATGTCTCATTCGAAGTCTTAAACTGGCTTCATATAGAGAAGTACTCAAATAAGAATTGATTAAATCTCTTTCAATTTCTCCAGCACTCATCCGCTCCATCACTAAATCTTTGTATACTTTTTGCAATTACAGCAGTACAGACTTCAAATGCTATTCAACAGGGATAAAAAAGCCCACTCTGTGAGTCAGTATATTCCAGTGTGTCTTTCTATGATTCATACCATTATTTTTTATAGAACTACTCTCCAAAGAAAAAAAATCACTCCTACTATGAAGTTATTCACTCGCCATGTGTGGACTTCGTGATATAACAGGATGAAATGTCTGTAGATACTGAAAATGACATCTATTCAAGGATCATTTCAATCAAGCACTGAAAATAGACACACACCCACACAGTTAAACCATGACTTTTTACTGTTTTTTCAGCACACTTGCGCCATGAGCTTTGACTGGTAGTGCTATGAGATGTTACATAAATATAATGTGGAGTGTAGAGTCCCCCTTTTAGCAGTCACAACCCACTAAATAAGCACAATGAGGTTTACAATATTCAAAATAAAAGCAATCACAGCTACATTTACCACAGAATTAATTCAAACGTCAAATTTAATAAGTTTCTGCATTACAGAATTAATAAAACAGACTATTACACAAAAGTTGATGCCTCTTAAACACAGAACAAGAATCTAATGAGGTTCAGAAGAATTGCTCATCTATTATTCAACCTCTTGCCATCAGCAGCTTCACACACAAACACACACAAACACACACACACACAAACACACACACACACACACACACACACACACACACACACACACACACACATAAACACATGATAATCTTGCAAATGGTCTGTATATGCTTTGAAGGCTATGCATGCACTTTTAAGCAAGCAACAAATTTTCTCAAGCCATTATTATATGTTCAGTGCTTTATGTGGCAGAATTTCAATTTCCAAACAATATCTCAGACTAATCCGCATTAATAATTCCATCAGGTTACACAGACCAGTGCCAACTTTCTTCTGTTATTGAATATCACTGAACTATTTTATTATAATTATTATTATATATACATTAATGTATATTACACACAGGTTTATACAATTATGGGTATAAAATACAGACGTCAATAGAAAGACCCTGAAGTCCCGAAAGAGAGAGAAATATTCATAAGGTATATGATCCATATCTTACCCCATATGCTACATTTGTATAATTGTGTAGATTTAGAATCAGAATCGGGTTTATTGCCAGGTTCATTTTTACATGAGGACTTTGCCTTGGCATAAAGTGGTGCTTACAATACACATGAAAATAAATATAAATATATTAAAAGAAAGGAGATCAAAAAATGTACAAGTATACAAATATTACAATAATACTATTATTTCATTATTTATGGAAAGCCCAGATATTATTTTTTTACCATAGAAATAGGCTATAGGCTATATTTCATCTGTTGAAAGCAGTTCTGTTTTTTTTAAAACAGAAATAATGAATTGTTAAACTCTTGCTCACAGGTGGTCTGTGTACTATTACCGGCTTATATTTATCCATTAGGCATATGCATAACGTATTTAATTAAATCATGACTTTTTGTATCTAATGTTGTATCACCAACAAAATGTTTATGACTGTAACGTTGTTATGTCATGGGCTACAGTGCTGGCACCTGTGAGGAAAGGGATAGTCTACTTTATTGATCACTTTATTTATTTTTGGACTTAACAGACTATAGCCTAAAAAATTCGAATCAATTTGAGAATTTATTTTCACATATTAGGCTATTTCCAAAAAACAACAACAACCAAAAAAACACTCCTGCAGCTAATCGGCGCTGTTGGTGAATTATTTACTGATTGCTGTGCTCGTTGTGAGGAGTGAGTAATGAGCTGACAGCCCTAAGCAAATCCAGTGTTAGTGAGTGGAAATTGTTTTATGTTGCCTGCCGTGGGCTAATTATTAGGTCGGATTACATTTGGCCAAAACGTCAGTGTGTGTGTGTGTGTGTGTGTGTGTGTGTGTGTGTGCGTGAGTGTGTGCGCGCGAGTTTGCGTTCCAATTCCATTGACTTTGATACATGACAAAGTGCTTTCATCTTAACAATTCCATGTGACATCATACAATCCTGGGTATATATAGGGAGCTGGTTTGTTAAATTTACATTCAGTTTTCACTCTTAACAAGTGACCACAGACCACAGTCGGAAACCATAGGGAGGAGCTACACATTACTGAACAATTTACAGTAAAACTCAAACAAACAGAAGAAAAACAGCCTTGTGAACCAAGAGTTTTCCAAAATGGACCAATCTGGATCCCAGATGGACATCACTATCACACCAGAGGCTCTTCTGCCCATCGTAAGAAAATATTTTGATAGAATCTCTCCAGCACAGTGGAGCATGTTAGCTGAGGGGACTTTGGACTCAGACACACAGGCTACACTGGTTGATATGTTTGTTGAAATCATACAGACACTCTCTACAGCCATCCTGAAAAATGTTATACCAATGTTTCCGGAACACATGCACAGGAGTGCATCTCAGGCTGATAGAAGTGGGCCTTCGCCTTTGTACAGCAGTGCTCTGCCATCAGAGCCTGACTTTTTCACCAGCAGATACATTTCCATCACATCGTATCTTCGTCACATGGTGTTTCATGCTACCAGATACCTGAAAAGACATTTGTGTAGGTTGAACTCCCAGTGCCTGCAAACGTGTCCAATCAAAAGCTGTGTGTCTCTGATGCCGTATGTCCAATCACCACAGAGATTGTATACGAGTGCAGAATCTGAGATCTCTGTCCCCTCAGCGACTAAAGCCGTGACTGAGATCTTCTCCAAAGGGTCTAGTGAGACACCAGACATCGAAGAAGAGGCTGAAAATGCGGTCCTGCCTCTCAGCTCCTCTCTGAAAGCTTATTTTATCGCGTCTGAAATTGTCAGGGATATAATTGATGACCTGCAGTCTCAGGACAGATGTATTGAGGAAAATTGCTCTTCAAGACCTCATTTCAGGTCACACCTTCAGAAGATACTGCCGAAGCCAACCAAGTAGTTCGCAAACGCAGCTTTTTCAAGTTTGCACAAAAACAGTTAGATAAAATGATACGAAACTTGAAGACAAACTTCAATGCGATCCAACAGTATTCAGGGCCCGCTCAGCTTAGACCAGAGGAAGAGGATGACTCTGATGAAATCATTGAAGACATTTTGCCAGGAAGTGTTCCTTATTATCCAAGGCCAAAACGTACAACTAGCGCTCCAACCAGCAAGACAACAATGATCAGTGTGAGAGAGCGGCTGTCTTCTCGATTAGATTTTGAGACCATCAAAAACAATATTGACAGCTTGTTTAATCAATTAAACCTGCTGGAGCGGCCTGCAGCACAATCCAGCGAAACACTGGAAGACATCACATCCAGTGGCGTGATCAGGACGTTTTCAATGGAGCTCACTGATAAAATATACAGTCATTTGACGGCTAGCCAGACAAATCAGATTCCCATTTTCCCGAGGGAAAGAAGTCTCTTTGACTCTGTCATGAGGAGGGTGTATGTTACCACAGAGGACGCAGTGGGAAGGTTCTTGCAGCAGGTGCTACTCTGGATGGAGGAGCCATCAAACAAAGAAAGGCACAGCGAGGAAGTGTCTGGTGGGCTAACTCACATCCCGGAGTCCCCTGAAGCCAGTAACATGCGGACAGACTACAGGCCACAGGCTACAATGCCCTCTCATTTAAATTGGGCATCATCTGCTAATGATGCTGACCTATCTGGATCCCTCTGCATTTATTTTGATTGTAATCAATTGGGGTAATCAGGGTCCAAGTAGACTGTCAGCATTTGATCAAATGCGACGTCTAGGTGACTTCAGGTGCCATGTCTCCTGAAGGAGCAACCTCTGAGATTACACAGATCTCTTACCCCTGTAACTACAGTCAGCCGTCGCGCTCAGAAGGTAGGGAAAGGTTTACAGTGTCAATTGATTCATGTTCTACTTCTGAGAGGGCGACCAACAACCTCATCAAAGCCCTGATCATGAGGCTTGTCGCAAAGGCCCCTCGCAAAACCAGAAGGTCGGTGCAGATGGCAGACATCAACGCCGTCATGAACCGGCTGTCAGACAAAGCGAGGGATGAGATCAACCTCACTGGCTCTGCTGTCAAACAAAACAAGAACAGCATTACAAAAGTCAACAAAGCCGTGATTAAAGACCTTGCCCGGGAGTTTGGCTCTCCAGAAAAGACACTGGAGGCCGCAATGGCATCAAACAATACATCTTTTTATAATGCTGTTTTGAAGTATCTGAAAATCCGTCTGAATGCCCCCCTCAATTCACCCGCAGTTTCCAGGCTGTTTACAGCAGTGGGAAAAGCTATAAGCAAGCCCTTCATGTGGTGCGTCACGGGCGGTCAGCCGTAATCTCACCTAACCTTGTAGCAAGTTTCTCACATTAGGCATTTTGACATATAATAGCAGTTATGTGTAAATAAATCCAATACTGTCACACTTGAGTCAAAATGTCCACTGTGAGAGACATCAGAGGGTAGAGTGGTGTTCCATGTACCAGAAGGTCAGTGGTTCGATCCCTACATGTGTAACTGGTACCCAGCTACGCTGTGCAGTGAGTAAACCTCACTCCCCGACGCCTTGAGAGACCTGCTAGCGACACACGCTATCACCCATGGGTGTTAGCCTCCTTGTTAGCACGTCCGCCACGCATGCCTGGCCCGAGGTTGTATAGTACAGGCCACTTACACATGTCGTATCCTTGGGCAAGATACTGAACCCTAAATTGCTTGTGTGAATGTTAATTTCTGTTTTTGATGAGCAGCTGGCACCTTAACCTCTGCCATCAGTGTATGAATGTGTGTGAATGGGTAAATGTGATGTAGTATAAGTGCTTTTAGTGGTCGGAAGACCATTTACCATTCCCAGCCTCGATCTTGGCTGTATGGGTTTACCTCAGGTGCTCAGGTTTCCGATCACATTTCAAATCATAACAACCACATAAATAAAAAAAGGAAAAACAGAAATATTGTTTGATTTTGGTCGTGTTTTCCTCTGCTGTCAGATTGGTTGAATCTGACAAAAATTGTTGCGTTAAATGAAAGGCTCAATCCAACAAAATGAGCTTATATATATGAATATGTACAAGATCTATATTTTGTCTGATAGAAATAACTAGTAGACGTGAAGTGAACACTGAACTCAGTAGGTCTCCGGTTAGTTCAGTTCAATTCACTTGGCTTTATTGGCATGATGTTTTGGTTAAAACATGTTTCCAGGGCAGAAAGTCACCTGTAAACAATTTTATGAAATTTAAAAAAGAGAAAAATAACACTTAATTTAACAACTTAAAACAAAATTGCTTGCTATTAAAATAACAAACATCACAGTAATTTTATACTAAACAACAACGATTATTTATTTTCTACATTAGTCTGAGTTTCCACTGGTTGTTCTCAGTTCGTGGTATGAGGAGATACATTTTGCTGCAATTATTGGTATTTCTTACATTAAGTAGGGGATTTCTATCTGATGATTTAGACTGGAATTCAGGATATATTTGGGCAATGGTTTACTTGTAAAGGTTTATTTTATTTTTTTCAAGTTTTTAAGACATGAGGTGAGAAAGTGTAGCTCTGTCTCTACCTGTCCTCTTCTGGTAGCAAGCTCTATCTATGTCTTCATCTATATGCATAGAAGCAGCCTATAGTCTTCTGATAGCTACATAGGCATTAACATATAAAACACAAAACATAAACAGTCAGTTTATACAAACAACAACAATTCTAGAAGAAGATTCTTTATTGTCACATACATACAGGCGAGCAGTGGGCACTGACAGGAGAACACGTTTTTGGTGGTGGGGGAAACTGGAGCACCCAGAGGAAACCCACGGAGACCATGCAAACTCCACACAGAAAGGCCGGGGCAACCGGGGTTTGAACCCGCAACTTTCTTCCTGAGCTATCCACTGGACCACCGTGCTTATTTAATTTATTTATTAGTCTAGTCTGAATTTCCACTGGTTGTTCTCAGTTCATGGCATGAGGAGATACATTTTGTAAGTAGGAGAGTCTCTGTCTGTCTGATTAAAGAATAATAATATTGTCTCCGCAGCCAGAAGATTATTCAAAATGTATTATTAAATAATATCACAGATTTTCAAGCCTTCATCATTAGGGCAGCACACATGGCCAGACTGTCTCCAAGGGAGTTTCTCCAGGGAGCTCATAAACCTGCCTCCTGCTCCTCATGATGCCAGGACAACAGACAGTGAACCGGTAGCAGTACACGAGTCAATGTCTCAACTGATTGGCTTTAGAATTCCGTTCTGACCAATCAGGAGCCAGGTACTTGTAGAGGAATTCCTGTAGTCCCTCCATTGTATTGTGTAGGAGGAAAGGGGGTGGGGCCATGTGTGTTGTGTGGTACACAAAGCATCCCTCAATGCAGAGTTGACTGTAAGCGATGGGTCACACAGGGCCCTGTTTCAGAAAGCAGGCTTAACAAACTCTGAGCTTATCCCTGAGCTCGGGATTCATTGAGCCTTCATTGAGGGGGAAACTCTGAATTTTCGGTTCCAGAACAGCTGATCAGAATAAGTTCAATCAACTCTGAGTATGTTGAGCCTGATGGAAGCGCGTGCGTGGGGATGAAATAAATCCATCATTAATGGAGCTCTGATACTATGGCAACGGGTAAATAAAGGCAGAGCCTCCATTTTAATCGGGTGGAGCTAGAAATATGAATGCGTGCCAACGCAGGCCATGATAGACTCTAAAACGCAGGAGTGGAAGAAGGATCAATGCGTTAACATTATTAGGCTACTACAGGCTACGGCGTTGCTCATTCATCATTTACCAGACTGGACTTTCCTTAATGAATGATAAAGTGCTACAGCCCATTACATTTGATTTTAAATAGGAAGGCTATATTTATTAAGCTGTAACCCAACGGAACAAAATGCCGGTGGCAATCGGCTACCTAATTATGAAAATAGGTAGGCTATAGATCAAATATAAGACACAGTTTACTCGTGAACCTGAGATTATAAAGTCACAGTCACACCCAGCAGGTTAGCCTATATTAGCCTAATTATTTTTGCAGTGGAAAATGTGTCTATAGGTTAAAGTTTTAAACGTCTATTTTACATTAATAAAATCTTGCTCATTTCGTATTTTATTAATGCTGTCAAAACACATTTAGACTATCAGCAGGTAATAATGAAAAACTCACTTTTAAACCTTATTTAGGCCTATTTGTTTCAGCTCCACCACAGTCCTCACTCAGAAATAGTCACATTATCTCCACTTGATAACTACAAATGTTACAATCAGTGCGACTAGCCTACAATATGAAAGATTAGCTACTGTTTATTGATCAGTTTTATAGGTTACATATTAAACAGTGATTACTGGAGTAGGCCTAATGTAGCCCACAGTAAGTGTTTTCAGTGCAACTGTCTACAGAGTCAATGTTAGGGTAGAGTGGGGTAAGACGCACCCCCTAAGCTCAATGTCTATTTGCTGACACATAAAATAATATTTTATAGGGTTCTTTTGTATCTTGGAGATGGCCATGCTTTGGGTAACATATTATAAAATAAAATAAATAGCTACAGTTGACAAATTAACTACTAAATTGACTAATTTGTATTTAATCAAATGTATTTTTTAGGGAAACGGCATTTTCCACATGGGGTAAGATGCCCCCCCCCATGGTGTGAAATCAAATTACAGATAAAATATACTACAAGTAGCTGGTTAAAAGCAAGTGGATTATAGACCTATGTTATAGAAATAAACTTGCCTTGCCTGTCATTAGCTTTCCTATAATTTATTTCTCAGACTTTTAATTAGTGAGGTTGCTGGAACTTCATTAGCAGAAAGTCTGAGGTAAAATATGCACATGCCAGCTAGCTAGTTAGCTAGAGATGTGAGCATATGTGAGCTTATAACCTCAGAAATTTACCTCAGACTTTCTGATAGTGAAGTCGCTATTTGGCTAAAGGGTCTATCCAGTGTCTAAATAACATCTATTTTACAAACAATCAACCATAAAGGGGCACGGCCACCGGGGGGGGGGGGGGGGGGG
>NC_060160.1:15757370-15863898 GCF_021292245.1 Micropterus dolomieu
ACCATAAAGGGGCACGGCCACCGGGGGGGGGGGGGTGTCTTACCCCACTGGAGGGGGGGCATCTTACCCCAAACATACTAATCTAGCATTTTACTACTTTAACCAAAAACTATAAAAATCTTTCACTCTAAACAATTGCATAACTTATCTTAAGGCTCCCCTTAATATAAATATACATATATATACATAAATTGAACACAATAAAAAAAAAATTACAGCTTATTTTAACTGACAAAAAACATTGTGACATTTTATGTTTTTTGTTGGAATTACCATGGGGGAGTTTTACCCCATGTTACCCTATAGGCTACCTAAAGACGGACATAGATTTTATTCTGTGCTGAGGATAAATACACAACGTGCGGAGATCTGTCCATAGGCCTACATCGATGACAGATTGATCATAAAGTGGTCATGTTCAAGATCATGTTAGGGTAAAAAAACTAATAGCCTATCTAACCGGGATTTTAAAGTTTTTAAAGACGTAAATGCGTTCAGATATGTGCTTTGATATTGACAGAATGAATGAGGAAATGAAATGTATCAGACAGTCGCCTCAGGCTCCGCAGGAGGGGAGGAGTCAGAGAGAAACTGACGGTTTTCCAACTTATCCTGTGAAACTAACCTCGGAGGTTAGGTTCACATATAATTGTTTTAACCTCGGAGGTTAGGTTCACAGCATCAGTTGCCGGAGTTACTGATCTAGGGATTATCTGATCTCGCTCTCTGAAACGGAAAATCCAGAGTTTCCCTCATCTCAGGCTTAACATAGCCTACTCAGAATTTTCACTAATCTCGCAAGTTAGTAATTACGTATCAAAATCTTTTGTGGAGCTGTTGGTTGAAACGCTGGAGCTGTGACCCTTTGTGTTGAACTGTGACAGCAGATCAGCCTGAAAGAAGAGCAAATGAGGTGATCTCACAAGATGTAAATCAGTATGTCAGAGCTCATCATGATTTTAAATAGCTGGGCTGGGATGAGATAGGGGGGAAAAGACACCTGCCTCTCTGGTTGGTTCGTCCTGCTCCAGGCAATCAGCCTCGCCCTCAAACTCTCCAACTGCTTCTCTCGGCCAATCACAGACCTGTGGCAGGAGACAAGGACAATGCATGAGCACTTTTGGAGGTAAAGACATTCAGTCCCAAATAAGGTGACAGATACTAAATACCAGCATACATAAAAATCAATGTGCACTCATATGCTGAGGATGCTGAATGATATCTGTTTGATGTGAATGTGGTGCTACAGTGTATCACAGCACAAACAGCATCAGGTAACCAGGCAATGGGCTCAACACAGTAACTAGTGGCCAGGTTCATAGAGTGTGTTTGCAGCGCGACATGCCTACTCATAAAGTGCAAAGTTGAATGTTTCACTCTGCTTCCAATAACTACATAGAAATGCTATCAAAACAGACTCCTTTAAAATGTATCTATTTCATAGTTACATAGCATGATGATATAAGGCAGCATACTGCATCCCATCATTGCCTGGATCTCCGTACCCACGATTAATACTAGGTTACGATTAAACTTTTTTAAAAATCGGCTGTGTTCACTTTTGGTTAATACTACATAGATTTCCCGTTTTTTCCACAATTCTTTTTATTTAAAATGTGGTGACACAAATGAGAGGGGGGGTTCCCAGAGTAGTTACAGACTGTCCAGTCACGGCAATACGCTGCAATACTTATGTTCTTGCAGCAGAGGGGCTTTCTGTAACAGCTGAGCAGCTGCAGTTTCACAAGTTCCACACAAAAAAACACGTCCTATCTACTACTGTGGTTATTAAACATGCTTGAAATTGGACTAAACGTCCACACAACTTACCCCAGCAGTGCTCCAGCACGTCAACAATGCAGGCTAGCCTGTGAGACCTGTGAGATTCCTATCCGATCCAATACCAAGTAATACCCAGCCTGGTATTGCCGATACCGATACCGATACCAATACCAATACTTTTTACATATTTTATTTCTAGTTTAATGTGACCTCCCTCTCCCGTTTCTGTATTTATGAGAGAAATAAAGACTAGGCTGTGGCCTTCAAAATAATAGCTGCATAATGACAAGACATCAAACTACTGTCATATTCTTTAATTATAATGAAAATCTCCTGCTTAGAACTGCCGCTTCATAACATCATCATATTATTTTGACTTAATCTCAGATGTTTAGCGAAGTTTGCAGTGTTGCTAAAGTATTTCACTGTCTTTGCACATACAGTACATCACATACAGGGTCATTATTACCTTCACAGCTAAAATACAGCCAGACGTGACGCCTTTTACAGTCAGCCATAGTCAGTATTCAATCGCGGGAAATGTAAAGGGCTGCAGGGCTCACTTCAAAGAGGCTCTGTCACAGAGCCTTAGCGCAAGCATGACTTTGACAGGCGGAAGGAAGAGTAGATCCTATCAACCGAGTAGCCTATAGTATAATTAGACCATCCTGGTAACAGTAAGATACTTATGATAAAACACTCACTCACTCCAAATGACTGAGTTTAGATATCGATCCTTTTATATGAGTATCGATCCTAGAGCAGGAAACGTTGGTATCGGAAATATCAATACTTTAGGATCGATCCGCACTACTGTTCACCCTGCTGCCTATATAGATATAGAAGTTTCTGCTGTCACACACCAGAGCAGTTTTATCCCCCAAGTTATCAGACTCTTAAACTCTAACGTTAATTAATCCTCAGCACTGCTCCATTGATGATAGTTATTTCTGTTTACCATTTTTTATAATTGATTCTGTATTGTGTTATATTGTGATAATACCTAGCCACTTTAACGTAAAGTTCAACACACCAACCTGCAAAATAAACACCGAATAAACAACAAAATGGCAAAACTTGCAGATTCCGAATTATAAAATTGATCAACGACTTGCGCAGCTTTTAAATAAATCTTATTTTGTAACATTAACGTTACCAGCCCTTTTTTGAGAAAGCTGTCTGAAGTTAGCGCGTAACGTTACTGTAAAAGTTTACTGCTCTTCCGGGGACACCCCCTCCCCGAGTTAGCATACACTTATGACATTAGCAAGACAACGCAGGAGTCAAGTCAAATAAGTTACGTACATTCCTGTGCTATCCAAGCAGAATTATTAAAACTTAATACTTAACGTTACACCTCAATGTGTTGCTCTGGCGTGTCTGTTCTTCAGTCTTCTACACTCCGCCATAAGAGTGAGCCGCCGAAACTGTGGTCAAGCCTGATCAGCCAGCCCTTGACATCTGATTTTTGTTGAGCGGTGTTTTTCCTGGCAGAGTTTCGACTTGACCCGCACAACTGTGCTGTGATTAGGTTACTCGTCACTTGCACCATGAGACTGAAGAAGAGATAAGCCAGAGCAACACATTGAGCTGATAGATAAATACTAACCTGTGTGGGTTTGGATGGATGTCACAGATGTAAACAATACCATTCATATTAAGCAGTGGGCTATCATAGTCAGGCCTTACTAGTTACTGGTGTATGGGGTTCCGTTGGTGCCACAAATATCTGCGTTGGCCCAGCAGGGAGCGCTAGCGGGCGTTTTTGAGGCGCAGCGTTTTTTCCTCCTGCTTGGTTGCTATGATTCATAAAATTCGTGGTTGCAAGGAGTTCTGCCTAACTTTACTGGATGTAAAAATGTCAACACAGAGTAGAGTAGCTACTTGCTCTGGCTCTTGCTCTGTATGAAGAGAAGGCTGAAGCAGGTAGAGAGAGAGGACGGACTGGCCGTATGTGGGTTTATGATTTTGTGGGTGATGAAACATCTCAGCGAGTAGGTCTACCACCGTTTGGTCCAAGAGGACGAAGCCCGGTTCCAGGATAGTAACCGTTGCTATGGTGTAGTATTTGGCCCGCCCCTCCTCTACTGTGTTTGGACAGCTGGGTAAAAAGTGACAATGAGGAGCGCAGCATGTTTCCCAAAGTTGAACATTTTTCTGAAAGGTTGAAACTAAGGGTTTGAAAACTCAAAATCTTACAAAAAAAAGTTTTGCAAGCTTGCAAAATGTAAAAAAATTTAAAAATTCAGTCTGTCAATCCCTCTCTCCAATAAATATGACTTGTGATTGGACTGTACTTCAGCAGACAGCCAAGCATTGGCCAAGAGCAGAAGGCCCTGCCTCCAGGCCTATTTTTTTAAGTGGCGTGGTTGCGAAGCTTCATTTTCGCTCAGTCTGAGTTTCAGAGTTTCAGAGCAGAGCTGCGTGACAACGCTGCCACAAATCACGTGAGTCGCAAGCTCGCAACTGTGTAGGTGTATCTCCGCAAAGTGGGTGTTGTAAACTCAGCTCTGAAAAAATAGTCTGCATAAGGAGTGCAAATGTAATGTAATGTAATAAAGCTTCGCCCTTTTGAACCTCAATTTTCAAGATTCAAAACTTTTTTTCACACATTTGCACACCAATTTTCAGATCTCCATTTACAAGGTTTCAAACCTGGAAAACAAACTAATTCACTGGGAGAACACTGACGAATTTGAAACTCATATAATATAACATAATGTTTGCAGAGATATTTTTATTTTTTTACATTTTGCAAGTTCGCAAATGTTAGTTTTTGATCTTGCAAAACTATTTATTGTAAGATTTTGAGTTTTCAAACACTTAGTTTCAACCTTTCAGAACTTTATTTTCAGTTTTGAATCAAGGCAGGATATTAATCCCATAATGAAGCTAATGAATAAGCTAATGAGAGAATCGAAAACCAGCTGTATGCAATTACGTTGGTTACTCTGGAATTATGGTTTGGAATGTTTAAAAAACACAGGATAAAGAAAGATATACTATATCTACTAAAATGGATAGCATTTGATGGTCATTTCAAGCCATCTGGATATTATAAGGGATTTTAACAGTGGGTAAACATGAATCCTACAGGTAGCCTATTTACAGCTAAGGGATTAGCCTACTACAGTATAATAAACAAATCAGAAGAGACTCCAAGTGAACAGTGTGATTCAAACTATGATCAATTCATATAAAGATACCAAAATTTGAATTATATCTACACTATACCGGGCATTGACGGAAAATAAGCATTCAACTAAATATATAAAAGAAAAATGGGGAAAGAAGCTCAAGACAAAAATTTCTTATATTCTCTTAGATATTTTATCACACCAAAGCCGACAAAGAATACCACAAAGACATCCAACTCAATCAATAGAAACTGTTAGAATAGACTGGCTAATGAAAATATAACTCCAGCTGCATTTTCTTTTTGTTTCCTTTTGTATTGATGCTTCTTCAATATACAGTTGTACTGCCTTCTTACCCATGACTGAGTACATGTACAACCGTTTACTTGTGGAAAAAGATACAGAGAGAGATACATTTCAGTGTACTTAGGCAGAAACCATGCCAAAGATTGTCCATGTTTCGGAAGAGCTCTCTTTACAAACTTTAGTATTAAAAGGATTGCTCACTGCAAAACTGATTGTTTAATCAGAATCAGAATCAGAAATACTTTATTGATCCCCAAAGGGAAATTCTGTAAGACCACCGGGCCATCAAATTTCTATAGCTTTTTCTTTGAAAAACCCTACAATGCATTTACTCTTGCAATTATGGTCACTCACAAACAGAATATGCATAGCAATGACTCCATTTTCCTCCCCATGCATAAATAATACATTGAGGGCAAAAATAACATTCTGATGTATAGAAATCAGGGAAGTGAACAGCATTTAATCTTTTCAGTAGTACTTGCTCACACCAACTCCACATACTTTGACTTGTCATTTAGTAAGTAATTTTTGTTTGCCTGTTGAGTAGGCCTACTTCATGCCCTGAAAACAGGGCAGAGTTAGAGTTTTCATTTTATTTTAAGTCCAAGTCCAATATTTGCATTGATCTGAAACTGAAAAAGCAATCAAGAAGGCAACAAAAAGAGAGGTGCAAAGAAGGAAGGAAGGATGAAGGACACAGCAGTGTAGCTTGCTGTGTCCTTTCACCCAGATGCAGCTGACTGGCAGTGTTTACTACAAGTTCAACTGAGCTCACAAAGCATTCTGTTTATTTGTTGGCATTAGCTCCTGCAATTAAAATACTATCTCCAAACCCTGTAAGGTAATAAGCAAGTGTTACTAGAGTATCTTCAACAATAATCTGGAAAATCAATTTTGACTCTGTACCATCTAACACAAAAATGTAAATACATTGAAAAGAGCACAGTGAAGGGATTTCATAATACCAAAGATTTCCTCCTTTTGTTGTGCTAAGGTACTCATTTGTTTCTCTCCTGTCCCAGCAAATGTATAAAAGGATAACTCTGACCATGATTTCTATGGTGAATGGTATTCCTGTGAAGATATATGTAGGATTAATTTGAGGTCATCTAACCATAGGGACTTGTTGAATAAGCCTATCTGTAATGAGGAGGCTGTATGATTTTGGAATAGTTTTAAATGTTATCAATATGTGACAGAAAACCAGATGTAAACAATCTCATTTAAGTATTCCCACGTTGAGAGCTCTTTTATAACATCTTCAGACTGGGTTTGAAGCAATGTGAATGTATGAGCAACTCAAGACGTCATGTAACTCCTCTAGCAATCTGAAGGATGATTCCACATGAGTATCAATACAAAAAAACATTATAATACAGGCTATGTGTTGATTATGATCAGACCTGTTATCTAATATAAAAACATTTTACATTTTGAATAGATATACTTCCTGTGGAAGTAACACTCTTGTCTAAATGACAGTGCCTGTTGCTGCCTGTCAGAGATCCGGGGCTGTTAGTGAAATATAGTCCCTGGGTGGTATATTTAACCCTGTTGAAGCCCCCCTCTTTGGGGCCACTCCTAGAGTTCCTGAGTAGGGGGAGTTGGCTGGACAGGGGAGGTGTGCATGTGGAGGCCCAGATAGGGCCAGCGTAACCTTTCCTCTAGATTCCCTAACTAAGTTGAAGCGCACTGCCCCACTTATATCACAAACATGCTGCTGTACTTAGTCCCAGGCTGCCTGTCATGCCTGGGTTCAACTCGTTTTCCCCGTAGGCTAACTCCTCCCTCTTCCCCTTGCTTCTCCCTAACCACTGGCACTGCAGCTACTGCAACAGCTCCAAGCCCTCATTGCTCCCTGAGGTCATGCTTACGTGAGTCATACTGAGGCACAGCCTTCCATAGCAGGTAGGTGCTGCCAGGACAGAGCCATTTACACCTACTAAACTCCCTTCTGCTGCAAGAAAGCGGCAAACAAACACCAGTTTACCAATTTCACACATGTAGGTAAAGGTATGAGGTTTGTTAATATATAAGCAGGAACAATAAACAGAATATGAAACATCAAGGGTCTCATGCTCATTAAAAATGACTCTGGGCCTAGTACTGCATCTTATATTGACCTGGTAATATTTCTGAAAACATTCATTTGGAGCCTTTTCCATATTTTTTCTTCATTGGGCCTTCTGACACAATTTCTCTTTATCCAAATGCAGCTGGTGATGTAATTAGCATAATGTAGGTCAAGACCAGTTTGAATTCCCTGACATGTACATGTGGGAATGATCTCATGGAAACTGTCAGACAATAGCAAGAAAAGCTGAAAAACACACATTAACATTTACATACAAGTACAAGTTTACAAGTTTAAAGAATATATTTAGTATCAGGAGAACAATATCCTTTTCTCTGCACCCACAATAGGTTATCAGTGCAGTACATCTGTAGACTTGAATGTCTATGAAAAGTCTATTATCTTCAGGATTAATTTGTCTGCAAACACAAACATTATTAACATAAATCAAACATCTAATAGAGTTAATATGGATATAAATGAGGCACTGAGGTCGTCTCCTCCCCAGAAATCCTTAAGTGGTGGCTAAACCCATGGACAAAACAAGTGTCAAAATCATGACCAAGAGTTGGGTACACCAGTTACACTGTTACCTAACTTAATTATTAGCATAGTTTCATAGGGGGCCTCTCATGGATGACCTGGTTCACTGTGAACCCACAACCATTTTGAAATATCTGCATTTGAAGGCATACATTATCACACAGGTAACATGGTTAAAGCCTACAATGATAACAGTGATGACAGGTACTTTCTTTCCTGATTTTTCTGTGAAACAGCTCCACAAAACTACAAGACAGAAACCTGCACTTCATCTGGCGCTGGTGTTGCATTCAAGGATTGTGGGAATGGTGGTACTATTGACTTTCCTGCAGGCCCCCTCGCATTCAAGTTGACAAGCTTGAAAACAACAAGGTTTCTCGTGAATGGCTATTTCCAATAACAACAAGGAGTTATATGCAATCAATCAATCAAGGCGAATATGTCCATTTCTAATAGCGTAAAACATAATCTAGTTTAGTTTAGTTTGTGTATTAACCTAGCCTACTTAATATTTCCCCAAGATTTGCTGCAAAGTGTAAACTACGAACTCAACTCACTTCTTCAAAAGCTGGACAAAATATTTAGTCATCTAAAGTCAAATCTTTGTATTTTGACTTCACCTATACGTGGACCTGTGGCCATAAGTAGTTATATTCATCCTTTTATTTAAAATTTTAAAAGAAATACAGTGAAACATCACAGACTCTGCAGCAGGAAAAGAAATTACACATGAGCCCATACACTCGCACACCACATATGTTAAATCAAGCAGTGTTTAATGCAATCCTTGGTGTTCATAGTACACAGAATAATTAAATAAATACATTGAATATTAGGAAAGTTTTGAATTACATCTGATCTATAAGTGGCATTGGCAATTGTAGGCTATTCTTATTGAAAATGTAGATACTCTTGGCTGTCAACATTTAGCTCAATAGGACACGCAGCTTAATATTTTGTTATCTACACTTGAGTCAGAAAACATTCTGACAAAATAAAACAGACAGGAGTACAATAGAATATAAGAGTACTCAAGTCAATATAAAGTCTGAATTTTGAAATTCGAGAAACTACTTTGATGAAAACGAATGATACATTTTAGACCTAAAAATGCACAACAATAATACAGTAGGCTATATCTCTGTTTTTGTGAATTTGGTTAATTTGGCGTTTTGGTTGCTTAGGTATAGAAATTTAAATTTATATATATTCAGAACCTCATTCTTTTTAACTCAAACGTTTTGTTGTCATGTTTGTTTTATTATGTGGATATGCACCATCGGGACTGCACTCAATTTCTTTGTACTCTGTGCAAAGACAGTAAAGAAATTTATAAAAGAGATTTTCCTGCCATGGACTGGCGACCTGTCCAGGGTGTACCCCGCCTTTCGCCCGATGTCATCTGGGACTGGCTCCAGCCCCCCGCGAGCCTGTACGCAGGATAAGCGATTGACGATGGATGGATGGATAAAAGAGATTTGGTTTGTCACGTGGGTGCTGGCTAGGCCTTTCACTTTGGCTATAATTGCAATTTAGCATTAAGAAGATATATGAATTAAATTGATTTACAATGCTAAATGGCGAATAGGTATTTGTTATAAAATTTTAAAAGATTTTCTTTTTTGAATGAGGTATAAAATGTTACATCAAGCCGTCAGGTCGCTCTCCGCAGGTTATTCCCACACGCGGTGAACGCAGCATAGACTGGATCGACCTTTCGCCTAGATTAGCGGACGGCGGTTAATCGGGTTTACCCTGACACTGCTGACTTCCAGGGCCACGCCCACCAACGGCCACGCACCCTATTTCCTCCAACCGCGCAGCGAGCACGCACTGTTCACGCGCTCCCTGCTCTCCCATAGGCCGACGCGCCGCACACACTCAATTGTGATTGGACAAGTGTTGCCACCCGCCGGTGCGCGTTGTGAGTTTTGTTTTTCTTTTTTTTCTCCGCCTCCCCATGTTTTACACACACAGCTGAGAGAGAGGGGAGCCAGTCAGAGGAACAAAAAAACGACCTCAACCCTACCAGAGTACAGGCAGCAGCACTGGCAACCACCGCGGCTTTGTTCTACACTGGCTTTGACAACAAAAAAGGAGAGACAAAACAAGATAGATTTAGATATTTTACTCTTCTATGCCATCCAGAAATTTTACACAGATGTTCTCAAACGGGGTAAGAAAATATTTTGTTTGTTGTTACTTCAGCTTTGGCGCGACATTTATTTTGCAGTCAAGTAACATTCACTTGTTTATACTGGGAGATTTTATATTCAAGTACTCAAGACAAGTCATCACAAAAATTCAACATTTATGTACTGTTTTACATTGTTTTGTGTGACATCAGCGTCGCAGCTATATTAAATCAAATGACATACTTTATACATTTATACATATTTTTTCTTGTTATCAGGTCTTTAAAATGCAATAACCTATGTATATGATAATGTGAAACGGAAATGTCATTTAAACATGTAACGTTACTGGAGCCGATTAATGTCGACAAATTGTTTCATTTGTTTTCTGTGGTGGTCAGTATCAGCAACGGTAATGTGCTTTGTTTACGTTGCCGTTGAGATGTTTTAGTTCCTTATTTGTGCATAAAATAAAACAAAACAAAAAAGGACAAACATACCAACCATTAGTTGTTTTTTGTTTCATAAAGTTGGAACGTAATAAGCCCACTTCCTGACCGCTTTGTGGGGATTTCACATGGCTCATCTCGGCAGCACGTCACTGTTTGGTCTATATTTGGCAATGGGAGGTGTCCTCGCTCTGAGCCAAAGGCAGTGCATGCTGGGCTAGGGTGTAGTCACCAACCCCCCCCCCCCCCCCCCCCCCTTTTATTGGCAGCATCATGCAACAATGACAGAGCAGATGATAACGAGTAATATATATTTTTTCCATTCTTGTTAATATAATAAAAACTAGTCTGAGACAAACTTGAATCAACACAGGGAGTCATGCAGTTGAAAACAACCACCATAACCCCATGATGTGGCAGTACTGAAGTACATTTATTTGACTTTCTTTGTCTGATGTTTATTGACTGTCCCTTTCAGACTGACTACATGGATCACTGTGGGTCCTACGTGAAGAGAAGGAGGCATGACAGCGACCAGTCTGTATCTAGCACCTCTGGCCTGGAGTACACAGACCTGGAGGCAGCTGAAGCGCTGGTGTGTATGAGCTCTTGGGGCCAGGGCCACTTCCTCAGCAGCAACAGGCCAAACCCCTGCAAGCCCAGACCCCTCACCCCGGCTTCAGACTCTTGCGACTCCCTCTTGCCGCCGGAACTTCCAGAGCCCCCGAAAGACTTTGTGTCCCTCTCCTCCCTGGTAAGTGGCCAGAAACGGGTGCTGAAGTCGCACAGAGCTGTGAAACCACTGACATAAGAGACGTGTGATTGGTAATGTATCCCTAAGAGTCAAAGTTTGCATTAAACCCAGTGGCCTTGTGATGTGGAAAGATAACTGCGGGGCCGTGGTTTATAACTTTAGACAGGTGAGAGGCGCTGCAGCAAGAAACATTGTGATACAGTAAAGTGGTTTGACCTTCAGACAGAGTCCCTCCTCTTAGGGGCAGAGCCATAAAGATAAATCACAGTTTAGTGAAAGTGATAATTATATTGTGTGTACCTGCTTGCCACCTGTGATGCTTGCCTCTGCAAACACTTTCCCTTGTAAAACTAGAGAAACGCTGCATGTTATTTCAGTGGTATCGGGGTACACTCATTAACTCTTCTAATGTTCTTATCTTTCCAGTGTATGACCCCCCCTCACAGCCCCAGCTTTGTTGAGACTTCAACATCCAGCACTGCGCTCCAGTCCAGCTCTGGCCTGGCTGTGTCCTCACAACACTGTGGGTCCGGGCTTCATCACCTTGTCTTGGCACCCATTGCTGCAAAGACCCCCTCTCTCCCCCCTCCGCCACAGCCCTGCAGAGCAATGGCGACCAGCGTTATCCGCCACACGGCAGACAGCACCCCCTGCCAACACCGCATTCCAGTGGCTCCCCATGCAGAGAAAACTAGAGATACAGTAATGGCTGCAGCGGCCTATCGGCAGCAATGCATTACAAAGACTGAGCAGATAAGCACGCCTCTGTCTGCTGCTGCTCCTCTCGCTCCCACATTATTCGCCTCAGAGCAAGCCAGACCCTCAAGACCCTGTTTGGACAGCGTCGCCACCCCCACTCCTGTCAAAACCCAACTGCAAAACAGCTCACACGCTCCCCATGCCCTACCCCCGCCTTCACTCACCAGCCCTCAAATCATCTGCCAGATGTTCCCCGTCAGCAGCCAATCAGGTATCATCTCAGCCTTCATCCCCAGTGCAGTTCAGACATCCAGCACTGGGATTCGAACCGCCACCACCTCCATCCTCCCCCAGCCCGCCTCAGCTAACGCCGCTCCTGTCCAGCAGTCCCTCATCATGGGCTCAGCGGTGCCCCAGGGCACGGTGATGCTGGTTCTCCCTCAGTCCTCCGTCTCTCAGGCCCCTCATTGCCCTCAGACTGTGATGACTCTGGGCAACACCAAGCTGCTACCTCTAGCCCCAGCCCCTGTGTATGTGCCAGCGGGGCCCAGTGGCGGCACAACAGCCACAAAAATTGACTTTTCCCGCAGGAGAAACTATGTCTGTACCTTCCCAGGCTGCAGGAAGACGTATTTCAAGAGCTCACACCTCAAGGCTCACCTAAGAACACACACAGGTGAGTGTTTACTGCATATGGAAGTGTTTAGTTTGGGTGATAATCGTGAGAATGTGGAGTAAAACGTGACCACAGATGAGTGGTGCATCCTGTTTGTAAAACATGCTCGGCCTTGTTATTCTTGATGGGAAGAGAGTGAGCTCATTGTTATATCTCAGACACGGCATTGTGTCGTGTGAGGTTTTTATGACTACAATGTGACTCACTTGCTGACTCCTCGCTCTTCCTGTTTGTCTCCCTGTTTCCCTCCCTTAGGTGAGAAGCCGTTCAGCTGCAGCTGGGATGGCTGCGATAAGAGGTTTGCCCGCTCTGACGAGCTCTCCCGCCACCGGCGAACACACACCGGTGAGAAAAAATTTGTGTGTCCTGTGTGCGACCGGAGGTTCATGCGCAGCGATCACCTCACTAAACACGCCCGCCGCCACATGACCACAAAGAAAATTCCCTCCTGGCAAGCTGATGTTCGGAGCCTGAACAAAATGGCTGCTGGCAAAACACCTCCCTCCAAACCTGGACTTGCCACACTAAGCATGCTGGTGCCTGCCGGCCCAAAGTAGACAATGAACACTGCTGCCATCTTACCCACTCCCAAGATACCACAGGGACACAGGGAGCAGCCGAGCACATAAGGCTGCTGCTCTTTTACTCATGGGAATGAAAGAAAAAACATGCACTGGACTAGTTTTTCCTCTCTACTGCTCATTTGTACATGTATTTTTCTCTAAAAGTTTCTTTTGTTTACTTTGATATCATTGATAATATGGATGCACTCTTGCCAAAGCCTTTGTATGAAGTTTGTCTTATACATTTCACCTTCTCCACCCTCTCCTGCAACACATTTGATCAACAAACTTTTGATATATATATGTCTATGTGAATGTATTGTTTGTTGTACTATGAAATGCATTTATTTGTCATATTTGGGAAAAATGTTAACATGAAAAAATATGTAAATATGAATATTAATCGTCAGTACTATAATTATACATTGATTATATCGCCCTGTCTAACTTTTCATATTATTTAATACATATTTGTAATAAATATACGATTCAATTTGAGTCATTATTTGTCCATTTTGTGACCTTCCCAGTATCTAATTCAGGGAAAAAACAACGTGTGGGATCTCTGTATAGTCAGCAATCCTTCCCGGTTGTCTCATGCAGAAATGCAGTGAGTGGTGGCTTCCCACATCCTGCGTGCGTCACACTGTGACTCCACTACCATCACCCACCGCCCTCTTTTGGTCAACTGGCTGAATGAAAACATTTTTGGGCGTTATAAAAGCTCTTTTGGTGAGACCATGTAGGGACAAAGTGTCCCGTTCATTATCTCCAAACCAGTGTGCTTGATGAGTTGGAGCAGACAAAACAGACATACTTGTTTGCCTTGTGTGATGAGTTTGTTAACTGATCATTCGAGCCCGTTCACCTCAGTCACATGGGGACAAGGAGGCAACGTGGGCTGTGTGATTCTTACATAAAACACTGCGTTTGATTCATTTAAAAAATCTCTAATCAATCTGGCATAATACAGCAAACACCTCCTGTTTTTGTGGTTAGTGGTTACAAATGAAAGGAGAAAGTTGTGCTTGTTCATAAAATCTAGACCATCGATGGCCATATAACTGAACATGGGAATGTGAGAAAGAAGGCATTTACAGCTGTAGAAGTTATGAGGATGCCAGTGGAAATTTTACTAAGTAAATAATAAAAAGAAACCATTAAGATGCTGCTAGACAAAGAGTAGTTCTCTGTGCTGCCTTTATCCCCCCTCTCCCTTCACCCACACATTCATAAGTAGTGGTCTCACACCTAGTAACAGCAAACCTCTTCCAATCAGACAGTGAGAAATATGAACCGTCGGGGGTGCGACCAATCACGTCTCTCCCCTGCGAACCCGCCCCTTTGCCTTACTGACCGACATACACACCTGAGCGGTGGCATACAGCGCCTTCTGGCGGTGGACTTCACTGCTTACACTAGTACTGGAGAACCTCATTTTTAAGAGAAGATATTTTGACATGTTTAGTGAAGTATAATATTTAATAATATAGGTCAGAGGCTCAGTGAATGGAAATGAAAAATTATTACATTAGTTATCAAAAGGAGACCACATAGAATAGCCTAAATTATGTGATTTGGTTAAGGAGACAATTTTGTAGTTTTGGGGAATTTTAAATTTTTTCCACTTTACCAGAGTCAGAAACTAATGCATGCCTTAGGACCAGTGTTGGGGAGTAACTGGTTACATGTAATTTAGTTACATCATTTAATTACAAAATAAATGTAACTGTAATCCGTTACAATAATGTGTAATTAAATTACAGTTACTTATGGAAATTTTAATGATTACATTAGGTATTACATCTGAATATATATTTTCTGTAAAATGCTAGCCTATATGTTGACTAATATTAATTTTGTTGCTTTTCATGTTTTTCATTGGCACAATGTCTTCCTTTGCCATTTCCAGCCACAGCCATTTAGTAAAGTTGCAATTCTGATGCTTCTGATTGATTCTCATGTTTGAATTTGCCATCCTTCTGGTATAAGTTATCAAAAAGTAATTAAATGTAATAAGTTACATTACTTTGAAGAAGTAGCACAATTGAAACAATTAAACTACTTAACAAGGGTAGCTTGTATCTGGTAACCTATAACTTTTCCAAAGTAACCTTCCCAACACTGCTAAGGACAGACCTCTTGTATAAGGTCTTGAATTATGTATTTGGTGTAGTCTGAATTTATGTCAAACAGTAGCATTAGGCTGTCTTTGCTCAATTGTTGAGTGTCTATGGTATTAAATCAATGGATAAGACACATGACTTTGGTGTGAGAGAGCGGTGGCCCCCGGGTTCAATTCCCCACTGTGACACATCCACCAATGTGTGCCTGAGCAAGACACTTAACCCCTAGTTGCTCCAGAGGCGTGTGACCTCTGATATATAGCAACTGAAAGTCGCTTTGGATAAATCACATAATCATGATCCCATAGGCATCCAGGAATTGATCAAGGTGGGTTCTAAGCTTTGCCTGAGGGGAGGCCCACAGTCTCAGACTTTGGAAACCTGACCTGAAGCTAGTTTTAAAGGTTGTTCCTCTGTACATGACTTTTAAATTACACTAATAAACAAGCAACCCAAAAATAATTTAGTGTGGTTTCCAAAAATAACATACAGTTTTGTATAATCCTTCATTCATTACTCATCCATGGTATTAATCAAGGGGTTAAACATGGAGCAGGAATAAAATAAATCGAAACTAGGGTAGGTGCTTTTCTTATTTGTACCATACTGTTTGCTTGCGATGACCTGTGGTAAATTCACTTGACTGGACGTTGGGTAAGTATTTTCCACAGGTCACAGTATGAAAAGCAGGTGTAAATAATGAAATAAATCCTGGCTGAATGACATTAAGCTGCTTCAGTGTCACACAGTCATTTTACTGGGTTATTTGAATATAACAGAGCATAGTGTTTGTGACGCAGGCGTTTTTCCTACTAATGATATGTCAAAATGGCCTGTTTGGGAACTGCCTTAAAAAGTATTTACTCAATTAAATCTATAACACAGTTAACACAGTTAAGCCATAGTAGTTGTGTTAAACCCTCCAGATATTTTTTTTGTAAATTATAATATTTTAATACTCTTTTCACTTATTGACATGACGGATTAACGGAAAAAAGTTTCTGAGGGAAGTTTTTCCTTGTTGCACCAATGGCCCTCATGTTGCTATGGTTACATTAACACAACTAGGACGGTTTGCTGCCATTTGATGGTCCAAACGAGCCAAAACACATGTAAATTTGCATAAAACCGCTCCAAATTTAGCTTACTTCGCTTCTGACCTTTTGTTTGGACGTTTCGCTCCCAAAAGTTGTGCAACTTAGCAGGTAGCGTTACTTCACCGGCCTCTATATTTCCCCTCGTAAACACCAGCATGGAGGTTGGAGATAAGCTGAAAGAACTGAACATGTCAGTGGAGGAAATGGAAAGGTTGACAAAAGCTTTCAAAGACGAGAAGTTCAGGAAATTGTTGCGCGACTACGCCCAAGAATTAGCAGACCCCGAGAACAAGAAAAGGTATGAAGAAGAGATCAAACTTTTGGAGCAGGAGAGGGGGAACACGATTGAATTTGTCCACCCTGAACCATTTAAGGCTCTCAAGACGAGTGTGAACGGCAAACAGAAGTGTTTTATCAATATCTGCGCCAATGAAAAGGTCGGCAAGCCCGAAAATAAATGGGGGGTCTCGGAGGACGGCCGCAGGGGACAGTGCTGGTCTCTGCCTCACAGTCTTCACCCCGGGAGGCAAGACACAGATGCAAAGGGGAACAAGACTGTGGTCTATGATGTTATCTTCCACCCTGACACTCTTTACATTGCAAGCAAAAACACGAGATTCATGGATATGGTGGACAGCACAGCCATTCAGGGTATACAGAAAGCTTTTAAAGTGACTCTGGATAACAACAATGTGAGCCAGATGAGAACAAAATACAAAGGCATCCCGCAGCCTTGTGTCATCCGAAAACCCATACCTGGGTATAAAACCAAGGAGCTCTCAGAGGAGCCTGACCCTCTCGCATTTCCATACCCAGATGACAGAGGACCTACTGCATCCTTGCAAACCAAGCCTACTGAAACACCTGCAACAGAAAACAGCAGTGATGCTACACCCAGAAGCTTCCAGGTCCAGCCTCAGAAAGTTGAGCAGCCAACCCAGCCAAACTACACAGTAAAATATCGATCTTTTATTGATCTACAGGACTTCAGGTGTTCTAGAGACTCGGCCCAAAGCCCCAGGCCCAAAGAGATAGTTGTCACCATCAACATGCCACTCCTGAAGGCAGTCGCGGACGCCAGCCTTGAGGTACAAGAGGGAAGGCTGCTGCTGGAGACCAAGAAACCAGCCTACAGACTGGAACTGCCCTTAGCCTACCCTGTAGCCGAAGATAAAGGAGAGGCCAAGTTCGATAAACAGAGAGGAAAGCTTACCGTTACATTGCCTGTTCTTCCTTCTAAAGAAGCTTTTGATTATGTTTTTGGGCCTCTTGAGACTGGTGTTCGTGATAGTGAGAGGCAGGAGGAGAAACACAAGGTGGAAGAGGATAAATGGGAGCACAAGGTGGGGGCTGGCCAGAAAAGTGAGGAGGAGGAGCAAAGAGGTTTTGAGGAGGAAGGAGACACTGAAGAGGAGGATGTGAAGCAGCAGACATGTGTGGAGAAAGATGAAGAAGAGGAAGAAAGCAGTTGGGAGAAAGGAGAGGAGCAGATGAAGGGAGGCCAGGAAGTTGTGGCGGGGGTGGAAAGGGTAGCGGGGGAGAAGGGAGGATGGGGGAAGCAGGAGAGGGAAGGGGAAAATGGTGAAGAAGAAATTGGAGTGGAGGGGGCATTAAGAAAAGGCAGAGAAAGTGTGGAGGAGGAGAACTTAAAGGAGCAGAAGCAGGAGAATGAGAAAGAAGTTGGAAAATTTAACCTGCAGAAAAGGCAACAAGGTGAAGATAAACAGATGAGTAAAGATAACAAATTAAGGGAGGATGGATGTGACGGAGCAGCGGAGACAAAAGATTCTGGTGCAGCTAGCTGTCAGTGTAATACTGTTGACCAGTGCATGGATGTTTCTGCAGAAGAAGAAAACTTGTGTGCGGCGTCACCTTTATTAGAAATGCAGCCTGTTTTAATCACCACTGAACATTCAGGTTGCAAAGGAAAAGAGGTAGAAGTAACCCTGAACACTGAAATGACTTCAGACATCGAGGAGCCTGAAAAGACAAAAGACACCCTACATGGAAACCTGAAGGTGAGATTAATTCGGATGTGGTTCGAAGTGTGTGTGATCAAACTAAGCTGCCGCTAACTTTTATGTTTCTGTTTAAGGTGGAAAAAGATGCTGCGTTTCTGCATCACAGATCCAGTGAGGAATCTCAGACTGTTGCTGCGTCTTCCGCAGCAGCCAACACTCAATGCCAGGACAGTGTAAAGGACGGCTGCCTTTCCCAGAGGACTGAGGAGTCCAGCAAGAAGCTCGCACCAGATGATGCGGACAAGCCAGACAGAGGAGGTCCAGGCAACGGGGTCCGCCTCCTCTCTGAGGAGCTCGCCGAGGGGTCAGTAAAGCCGGGGGAGAGCGTAGACGAAGACGACCTGCCGACAGAGCAAATCCTCCAAAACCCAGAGCACAACAAGTGGCCGCCTGCGTTGCTGTGGGAAGTTGATAGAGATGGAAATGAAAAGGTCATCAGCGATCATTCCACATCTGCCGGGTTCGTCTTCCAAAACTCCCTGATGTACGAGCTGGACTAAGGACTGTTTGCACAGGTTCAGAGAGAGTTTGTTCTCTTGTGTTACAACAGTTTTGGATGCAGGTTATATCAGTTATAAAGTCCGTCCAACAGTATCTTTTACATTCCTCCCCAGGCTCAGCCTTAACTCACACGATAAAAATGACAAGAAATCATTTTAATGTACCAGAATAAACTACTTAGGACAACGTAATGAATACTTTTATTTATTTGTTGATTTTTTCACATTCATATATATAAAAATGTGGGTCATTAGCACTGTATAAACCAACTTCCTCATGGACCCCGAGGCACTGTATGCAGGAAAAAACCCTAATTCATCTAATTTCTTTATTCCCCTGCTGCAGAAGTAGGTCAGTGGGGGAACCTGCAGTTTGCTCTAAGAGACAGAAAAGACGATGAATGACACTGTACG
Source organism: Micropterus dolomieu (assembly GCF_021292245.1). Classification (NCBI taxonomy): domain Eukaryota; kingdom Metazoa; phylum Chordata; class Actinopteri; order Centrarchiformes; family Centrarchidae; genus Micropterus; species Micropterus dolomieu. Next base: position 15,776,650 of record NC_060160.1, read on the forward strand.
CTGCGAGTTTGTGAGAGTCAGTGCCACTCAGTTACACATGGAGCAGGTGCAAAGGTATTTACACTCTTCTTTTACCCCTTTTTTGATGTGTGAGAAGTGCATTATACGTTGAATGTAAGTGTAACACAGGCAGCATGAAGTTCTTTTAAAGACAAAGCTTAAGAGAGTCAGTCCTCCATTTTCATTCAAAGGCATTACCAGAAAACTGGACCACTGAGCTATTTGCTACTGCAGATTCCTCTTGTCCTACAGTATCTCACAGCTTGCAAACTATTGCAGAATCCACAGCAATTTCCAGCTGTTGGTGTGTTTGCTGTCAAAACGAAAGAGTCTGTTCTTCCTCATCTGATGCCTCTCTGGAGGGAGTTGTCTAAAAATTCAGAGTAGCAGGAGAGGGAGCAGAAGTGCTGCTGCACAGGAGCATCTGTGCCTCCCATGTCGTCCACCAGGACCACTGTGTGAGAGACTTGGTGCAGGTTCATGCTGACCGCTGTCTTGATGTAGAAACTGATGCAGACGCGGCCGCAGTCGCAGGTCTTGGCTACTTCGAGGTCCCGACACAAGTGGGCAGGGATGACGTGAGGTCCGTAAGGTATCCTGTGAGGTGAATGAGACAGTATACAGTTAGGAGTTTGCTGTAAGAGCTTATGGACCACGGTGAAGATGCAACATGATATACTGAGCATGTTTAGTTCTAACCTGAGGTTGGCCACAGCTCTGGAAGCCATCTCTTGAAGTGGGAGGGGGAATGTAAGCTTCATTTTGTGGTCCAGAGGGTTAGGCTGGATAAACGGATTTCCAAACAAGTCCAGGTTCTCCAGACTCAGCTTCCGGAAGTCACTGGGCAACATGGCCAGCTGGTTATGTGCCGCTGACAGGAACCTCAGCTTCGAGAGTCGGCCGACATGGAACGGCAAACAGACAAGCTCATTGTCATCCAGTTTGAGGTTCACTAGCTCTCGGAGCTGACAGAACTGAGCGGGCAGGGACTGCAGTCGATTCTGGCTGAGGTCAAGGAGTTGGAGGGTCCGCTGCAGGGTGGACAAGCAGAGAGCCTCGCTGAATGCTTCCAGGTGGTTGTTGTGGAGGATGAGCTCAGAGAGGCAGCCGAGGTCACCAATGGTGGCAGGGAGCTTCTTGATGTGGTTGTTGCTGAGGTCGAGCTTGCGGAGAGCTGCAAAAACAAAGACAAAAAAAAAAATACCACCACTTAAAAGGTACTGTGTCGCACTTCCATAAAGTTAGGGGACTTCTAAGGGAGAGACTTGCTCTTAAAACCCTGGATGCTACATTTTCCATAATCAGAATCAGTAATGCAAATAGGTCAAAATAGGATTTCCAGTGTGTATCCATAACCAACAACCCTCACTCTACCTTTAAGGGAGAGCATCCGCATGTCAACCCGTGACAGTTTGCAGTACGAGACCTGCAGCTGCTCCAGAGAGTAGGGGAAGCTGGAGGTGAGGGGGTAGTCCTTCTTGGAGACGATGGTGAGCTTCTTCTTGGGTTGCTCGACGTCTCTGGCGCGAACAGGAGTGAGAGTGGAGAGAGGGAGGCTGCTCGTGTCACTTCCTCTGTCTGCCAAACGAGCGGCCGAGAGGAAGTTCTTTAAGCTGTTGGCGTCAGCCTACAAATCAATAAAGAAATAACTAAAGTTGCAGGCGGATCAGTGGATACGTATCAGAAAATATCAGAAGATCTGTGTCTTCTCAGGTGGTTACGTGTGACCGGATTCCTTGAAATATCTAACCTAAATTCACTGGCCTGGAATATCTTGACACACTTTCTTTGAATGAACACGATGAACCTTTAGCTGTTGGGAATTTAAATGTGATTGGTGCAGGGATTAGACGCAACTTTGTGAATACCTGTACAATCCAACACAGTCACAAAAACATTCATTTAAATTTATAGTCATATTTTTTAGGCTCTAGTTTCTGGTGGTGGTATGAAGGTGTTTATAAATTGTGGAAGTTTAGTTTACACGACTCTCACAATTTGGGAGCTCCTTGTTTTCCCTGCCTAACGTGGCATTGCTCTGTTTGTGGGTGCGTGAGCGCATTTCTGTGCCAGTGCGACAGGCTGAACTATGTTAGAATCTGGATGAAAGGTCGCTGCAGCCTCAACACAGCCAGGAGGGCTTTACAACAGCTGGAAACAATGAGGCTGCTACCGTGTCTGTCGAGGCATCAGCTGCAGTCACAACAACAGCGCAAGTCTGTCTGGTTGATAAATGAGCGAGGGGATAAATCAGCTTGACTCTTGTCCCTGAGTCTTGCGTGCGAGAAATTTTCCAGGGAAATAAGAATGAAGTTGCTTCATCATAACACTTGAACACCACCTTTATACTCAGACTGGAAAATACACCGTGTCGGATGTCATACCTTGCTCAAACAAATGTCAACAGCTGGCTCCTTTAATCTCACAGTGGCCTTGCCGTCCTCCACAAACCAAGTGAAGAACTTTTCTATGTTGCCTTTTAGCTGCAAGAGAAAGTTGGCAAATGTCAGTGATGGAAAAACTTCACAACATTAGGGCACGTCATCATCCAACCAAGAGTGACTCACTGTCTCAACATGTTTAGACAGGAATACTGAAGGCACTTTTGTGAACATGTTTACAGAGCTATGATGATACTTTAAAAAAATAAAAAACACAAAACAGGAGCTTTTGAGGAGCTCCTGAAGGCAGCATTTGAGACCATGAAAATAAGACTTCTAGTTTTTTCTGGGAAAGACAAAAGTAGATGTTTTAGGTGACTCTGGGGATTCAATTAATCGGGAAAATCAAAAACACAGTCCATGAATCTCATTTCTACAATGTTGTGCTAATGCCTGTTTGATACGGTCCATTTTAAGAAGAAACTGTAGAAGATGAGGGCGTTTTCCCAACAACCAAATAACACAAGTATTCATTTTCTGTCTTGTTAAATTATACTTATTGTGAGAGGTAAAAGGAATGTAGCATGTAAAAATGCGTTGTTATAATATGACCAATACATTCATAACAGCGTCTAACAGTCCAAGCTGTTAAGATGGCAATATTTCAGACTCCTATTGGTACGTAAATTTGATGACTCGATGAATCATACCGTGTATCAAACTGTTTAGCCTTTTCTTTCATTAGGATATTAATTTTTAATAAATGTATAGTTTAAGCAGCCAAACAAACACAACAGTAACTTAACAGTAAATTAACTCAAACATAAAAAATCACTACAAACACCAATTGAAAGAGAGGATGGGGATATATTAATAATCTTGAGTTATTAATGTGTAAACATCTGACCCACTTGGTCAGTAACTACATGGACAATTTCTGACCCGTTTCTGACTTAATGGTTCTTTACTTTTCTTTTCCTTCTTAAGGTTCTGTAAATTTACAAAGACAAAAAATAAATGGATTGGTGACAAAAATATAAACAGATCATTCATATGACAAAGGTTTATAGACTTGGGAACAACAACTGCAAAACAAACTGTAATTTAATACGCTGACTAGACTGATAAACGACTGTTAAACTCCTGTCCTTTATCTGTTTGATTTGATGAGATTCCTCTACCGTTTTCAGATTTTAGCTAACTCTTTAATGTAAAAAAAATTACATTTGATCAACTTAAAACAAACAACAACAATATTAGAGGCAACTTGCAATCTAGTTAATCTGGAAAGCAACAACAGAAGCCACACACCTCGGATCAATTATAAATGCATCTCCAGCTTTAACACTCAGCAGCAGCACAGTAAGTTTGTTAGCTCAGTACAGAAAGAGCAGCAACAACAAAAACAACAGACCTTGTACTTGGAGCCTGCTCGGTCTTTAGCTGTGCAGATCATCATGTAAATGTTGCTGCGCTGGCTCGTCTTGTCCAAATGCTTCCCGATGGACAGCACCGCTCTCGCCCCCTTCCCTCGACTTTTCATCCCAAACGTGGGGAGCATCCGGTTCACCACCTCGACCTCACACTGCAGCTTCATCGCAACCGAATACTAAAGACCGTAGTCCGGCTTACTGCCGTGTCTGAGAGGGCTGAGGGTTTCAATGCATGCCAGGGAGAAAATTTCCGCGAAAACAAGCAACTACCGCAAGCTAGTGGCACAACAGACGGCCGTGCTTGTCACGGATGTCAACACAACAGCCGTCTCTCCGGAGCTGCATCTGAACGGCTGTCGGAGGCACAACACACACTCTACAGCGGCTACACTGAGCCTTTAGTGGGCAGCTACGGTCAGCGTGACAATAACCTGAAAAACTGTGAACGTCCTTGGTAGTTTTTCGGTTGTCAGTTGGCTGGTTAGCTGCCGTTAGCCCGATCCCGCGCGCTTGGGAAGTGACGTCAGAGAAGCGCTAGTTAACTCAGCCCGGGCGAGCATTCGGCGCGAGCGGAACAGACCGCTGTTTGGTGTCTAATTATAGTATAAATGTGCACGATGTAATAAGTGACCCAGCTGTGTGTTGGTTTGTCTGACAGAAACTCAACTCAAGGTCCACTTACTGGCTCTTTCCGGAGCTTTCAACTGCATCCCGCGGTCCTCCTTATCCAGTGTTGCTCACTGAGGTATCGCCCCAGCTGAGCGAGAGATGGGCGGGTCGATACTTCCATCATCACAAGCAATGTTGAGAAGGTTACTTTTTAAATGTAGCCTAAAATGTTACTGATTACAAGTTACCCTGTTTAAAATGTAATTGTAGCCTAGTGTAACTAGTTCAATTACTTAATCAAAGTAATATAACGTATTATAGTTTACTTTTAAATTACTTTTCTAATTTCAAATGAATGTTTTCAAAAGACAGTTTGAGAGGCAGTTTAACATGCAGACAGGTGGCGCTGCAAATTCAGACATGAGAACCAACCAAAAGAATCAGCTGGGAATAGTAAAGGAAAACATTGCATGTGAAGCAACAAAATTTATATGAATGAACCTATGTAGCCGAGCTTTTTGCAGGAAATATTCACATGTTACCCCCAATGTATTCATAAACATTTTCATAAGTAACTAATTTCATTGCACAGTTTTTCCAGGAACTGGAACGAGCGTGGTGTCACTACTTTTGCAGTATTTGTATTTGTGACAGGAAAGTGCCACATAATCAAAACCATGGACCGTTTAAGAGGAAGAAAAAATCTTTAAGAATGAACAAATGTGCTCATGTTTTATGTTGTTGGTACCTTAATTTATTTTATTCATATTTATAATTATTTATTTCATTGTAGTATGATTTAATGATAGTATTTCTGTAACTTACTTGTCCATTTTCTACACTTATTTGCACAAAATATTTTATGTAACTGCACTCAGATTCGCTTTTGTAATAAATTTGAAATTAATGGCCGGTATGTGTCATGTGATTTGCCTTTAAGTGTAATGATCTTTTTTTCACTAAAAATTACCATTATTTAAAGAAAATCACATAGCCAAAAATGATCAGTATCCTTAAAATGTTAACAAAAAAGTATCTGTATTTATCGAATTAAAAAAGTTTGGTATTGCCCATCCCTGAACTGAGTAGCCAGGAGTTGTGAGATGAGATGCAATTAAACTGGAAAAAATAGCAAGTGTGCCAGGGAATAATTTATTGTTCTTTCAAGGTTTCCAAGGATTCTCAAAAATGTAGATTCATGCTCACCTTGTAGATGGGTTAGTAAACATTTTGATAGTTAATTGAGTGAATCCATGAAGAAAAATAGGCTTATATAAAAATAACAACAAAGTCCTTAGCAATTTTGGCATCCAGTGGTCAGCAGAAACAAATACTTAACCAAAAACTACACTAGAGAAAACCTTTATTTTTATTTTTTATTGCTTTTACCAAAGTAAAAGATCTAAATACATCTTCCACCATTGATGACAACTTATTTAATCTCTCCCCATCACAATGCAAACATAAATGGCATTCGTAAACAGACATTTCTAACACTGGGTGTTCAAGTTTAAAAAGCAGTTTCATGGTTTGATATGTAAAACAGCAACATGTCTGGTTTGTCTCCGAATGTAAGTTAAGTTCATATGTATTGTATAATCTTTAACAAGAAAAACTATCTGTCCTTGGAGTATCACGACACACACCTTCACCTGATTAATCGCAGAATAAGAGCAACTTGAGAGAACTGTACAAACAATTTCAAAAACACTATATTGTTGTTCTCCTTCTGCTGATTCGTATCTACCTTCTGTATTTTACCCAGAAGTTGCTCTCCAGTTCAAATAACATGCTTAATTTAAATGTTTGCTTGCATAAATGGTTTATTTATTTGTACCAACCACCCTCTGTCTTGCAGCAGCAATGCAGTGATTCCTGAATCTCGTCCCTTGTAGTTGTACTTGTGGACGGCAGAGGTACCAGTGAGCTGTGAGTGTGAGAGTGTCTGACATCGTCACCTCAGATCAACATGATCACAAGAGAAACTTAACTGATCTCTCTTCTCTCGTCTTTCTTAACTTCTATATAAACCCACACACACACACAAGGAGTGTACAAATGTGCCACAGCGATACGATTCATTGCAAGTTTTAATCAACTAATTTGACAGAAAAAAAACAACAATCCCATTTTGTTAGATTACTCCTTATTATTTTATGCATTTCCACTTTCAGTCTGACAGGGTTAAAAAAAATAAACTCATTCATAAACCCTACAAGTCTCCTGCCTTATATTAAATACTGCAATAACTCAGAACTACTTTCATTTCTTACATTCAGTGCATGTTCCCCACTCAGCTTATCCCTCGTCAATAGATGCTGTGTAGCGTTCAATAAAATCATTTTGGGGAAAAACTCAACAGAATACTCTTTGGTTTCACCTTGTATGAATCAACTAAAAGACGATACCTTTGGTAATAACATGCAGCTTTCCTGGATTATTCTTTCGAACACTTTCAGTTCATTCTCTGCACACACATAATAACACATACAAGGTCAAAGTAAAAACAGTCGAAGTTCGGTTTCTGAAAAATATGAACTTTGATGAAAATAGTAGGTCGCTGAGGCTGTGTCGTGTCGATGCATCAGTGGCATGTACGCACCATTTAATCAGATCTCAGAAATTCTTGTCATTATTCACACTGTGACAATGCCTCAGTGAGTGTTTTCATAGAGACAATTTAAACTGTAATAATATGGAGATGTGCAATTCAGTATGATGACTCTGACCTTCTGCTTTCTGTGTCTGAAAATGAGTCTGTATTCAAGTTGCTTTTTTACTCCATAAACCTTCAATAATGTCACAGCAGCAAATAGTGACCAGTCCTACAACACCATCCATGATTACTGATCTGAATCTTGACTCATCAGTAAGGTCTCTTTATGTCCTTCACAGAGCTGTCTCCACACAGGAGGACCCTCTCCGTATATAATAACGCCTCACTTCCCTCCCGTCCTCGCCACCACAGCCCTCAGACCGATGCACGATGAGCACTGGGAAGAACCGGGCGTCCGTGTAAGTCGGTGGACTCTCACTGAGCGCCAGCTGGCTGGAGGCGGAGCGGCAGCACTGCTCGTCCACGCAGCAGGGGTCCGTCAGGTTGCTGCTGCGGCTCCTAAACAGCGCCACGGTGCGGTGGGAGCCGTACATGCGGCAGAGAGAGAAGCGGGACGTGTCCGGTGAGAGGTGGGAGTGGAACAGCGTCCCGCGGCAGGAGAAGATGGAAGAGCAGCTGGAGCTGGTGACGACCCTCCTCCCGCCTCCTCCTCCTCCATCATCTCCTGCTGCGGGGCTGCGCTGCTCGCTGCCGCCCTGGCTTTGGAGAGCACCGTAGCTCTGAGCAGTCTGGCTGCTGTCCAGGAGGAAGCAGTGTGAGGACGAGGTGCATTCAGTGTCTTGTAATGAGTTAGAGTCCGCTGTGCTCATGTTGATCAGCATGGCCTCGGAGTAGCTGGGAATCAGCTGGCGGTTACAGCGTATGTGCCACTCCATCTCAGTGCTGTCCAGTGTGTTTACTCTTGGAATAACACAACCAGTGTGAGTCCCCAGAGGCCTGTCGTCTAGAGGTGAGGGGCTGCTGTGGCTGTACTCTAAACCAAATAGTTTCTCTATGCGGTAATGCACATAAGCAGTGCGGTACTCAATCAGCACTCTCAGAGGCCAGGACAACATCAGCAGAGCTGCCAGCCAGAAGGCCACCTGGGAAGTGTACCAAGGCATCCTATCTGGGTCTACATAGGCTATTAGGTTTTCTCTAAAGTCCACATTCTTCAGCTGCATCCCCTCCCTGGCCTCCATGTAATCGTCCAAACCCTCGATCTCAGAGAAGAACCTGGCTCTCTGGTTGAGGTAGTCATTTTCTGGGCCGGCCTCGGTGAAGCTGAAACATTTGGTGAAGCGCAGGCGAGTTGCAGGATGCCCCTCCAAGCCTCTGAGGTCACGTGACACGTCTTTCATCCCGCAGTGGCTGTAGTCAAACTCCCCCTCAGCCACGTGGGTGTTCACTCTCTCGTGGTACACCTGCGTGGTGGTGTAGGCATCCCCGTTGCGGTACCGAGTGACTTGCCGGGTCCGTCGGACAAAGTGGTAGCTGATGGCCTTCCACCATATGCACGGCTGGGCCTGTCGCATCCTCAGCACGCGCTCATATACACTGTCCACGTCTGCTTTGCACTGCAGTTGGCTCCTGGCTCTGCAGTGCCAGCACTCCGCCATGTATAAGACGTAGAGCATGAGCAGGAAGGCCAGGGGGATGTAGATGTAGCCGTCGGAGCAGGGGCTGTCGTGGTAGATCATTGAGTGTCCTCCGGCGCCCACTCCGGAGGCCCCCCGCAAGGAAGAGGTGATGGAGGCTGTGAAGGAGGAGGTGAGAGCCGAGTTAAAGCTGATCTTGGTGACCCGGGTCAGCTGGCACCAGGCCACCGCACCCAGGCAGCAGTACATGAGCAGAGAGAGCAGCAGGCAGCGCCAATGGGACTCCCGGCACACACAAGCACCCAGGGACTGCTTCACTGGACGCTGCTGCAGAGAGAGAGAGTAATGAGGAAAAGGCACTTAGAGCAATGAGGCCCTGAAACATGGCGGTGACATTACGACTTGCAGCAGAAATGCAAATGACCGTAGCTGCACTATAAACTGCCAAGCTTTTCCATACGTAAGCACAAAGTAAATCAAGCTAAAGAAAGCTCAATGGAATTCTATTAAACCACGTAGTGTCCTTGGGAGGCTGTGAGTCAAAGCAGCTGACAAAATATTATCTGAGGAGTTTTCACACACCTATCTCTGAAATTACATTTATATTGCATGTACTTGCTAGTAAAGTCGTCACATTAATATCACAGGGTAACATTTGTGTGTACGTAGACGAAATCCTGAAAATCCACTTGGGACAGTGGGTGTTTGCGGTTTTACTGTACCAGTACTGATATTTGAGAGCTGAAAATCTTATAATAACAATATATTATATATTAGTATCAATATGAGTTTCTAACATAAATACACAACATTTAAAAAGTTTAAAACAGGTCTTTAAATTGAGTAAATAATAAGTGTTTTCTGGTGAACTATATAACTAATCTCAATTGATAATATCAGCTGGCCAAATTATTAGTCAAGTTTCCTAACTAAATGGGGCTTCCAATGAAGCTCAGCTTTAAATAGAAAAGAGATTGTACTCTAGCCACGGTAAAGTGGCAGAAAATTACAGAAAAATTACATAAAGATCAAGGTCATTTTTCTATGAAAAATGCCAAATATTTTCAGGTTCAGTTTTCCAAATGCAAGAATTTACTGCTTTTCACTGTGGTTTTTAACTTAAATACATTGGAGTTTTGGACTGTTAGTTGAAAAAAGACAAGCAATTTGAAGATATCACTTAGGGCTGTGGGGGCTGTCACTACTGTCTGACATTTTATAGATCAATAAGAAGTCAAAAGAATAATCAAGCAATTAACCACATTCATGCACTTAAACAGAGTGGTCGGATATATAACTACATACATTTCCTCAAGTACAGTACTTAAGTAAAATTTTGAGGTACTTTACCTGAGTATTTCCATTTTAACCAACTTTATTCCTCTACTCCATACATTTCAGATGGAAATTTTGTACTTTGCACTCCACTACATTTATCTAACAAAAAAGTTACTTTAAATTAATAATATGATAAAAACTACAAACCATCTCAATAGCCAATAAAAAATTAGACATTGTTGTACATTAGCTCCACCAATGAAATAACGCCCTCAAGGGCCATTCTGCTGCATAAATAGTACTTTTACGTGTGATACTGTTTCATATTATTGATAATACTTTCTAACTTTTACTTAAGTAAAACTTTTAATATAGGACTTTTACTTGGAATGCAGTATTTTTAAATTGTTATATTGTTACTTGTACCTAAGAAAATAATCTTAATACTTCTCCCAGCACTGCTTGAACACACACAGACACCTCTGCTCTACACTAATCTGCTTAGTATTGGGTGGTTAGATCAGGGCAGACAAATAGAAAGTGCTCACATTTGCAGCACTGACCACAAGTCGAATCGTCCCATTCAGCAGAGACACTGGCCTACAGCTATTTCATTAGTAACACTAACAGTAAAAGAAGCCGGAACGTAACCCTTTACGCATAAAGATATTAAACCAGGACTGCGACATTTACTGCATGCATCTGCAAGGAGCGTAGTTTTGGAGCTCCATGCATTTAAAAAAATAAATCTGATCCCATCTTGTCAGTCACATTTCTGAATGACTTCACGGTACTTTCTTATATTTTTGTCTGCTTCTTGTGGTGACATTTGTCCCCCTTAGATCCTGCGTTCTTGTAGACTACCTCTGGTGTTTTATGGAGTGAAAGGATCTATGTTGACAACCAGCCCATCCATTACTGCATGGACACAGGGGTGGGGATGTCACTTTGCTGGTTCCACCTCAGTTATTTATGGAGCAAACAGGGATTCAATTCTGGTGTACCAGAGAGGACGGACCTTTCAGTGGTGCAGGCCTCCTGGCTGCAGACATTATCAGATTGTACTCATTTACCTGAAAAACACTAGGGAAGGATTTCTTTGTATCATGTATCGTGATTATACTCTAATAACATGCAAGATGTGTAAAACTCCCCCCTTAAATATCTTTTAAATCTAGTCATGGTTACACCAATCAAAAAATGTAAGCCCTGGCACAGATGTGATGACAACACATCCCTGAAAATAGGTTTCAAGCCGCTAAACTAAATCTGCAGGCTGAAGATAAATAGACATGCTGCTTGTAACTGAATTGTTCTTTAATCTACTCCACAGTATACAACAGGACTTAGCAGTTACACGGACAATACATCTCAGTGAGACAACTTGTGCTCTCTTATTAGCCTATCTGTAGATGGCTGGCTGCACACAGCCAATACCCCCAGATGGAATCACAGTAATTACTCATTGACAGTAAAGACGTGGGGCCTGGTGCAGCAAAAACACAGACACATGCATGCACACTTTAAATCATGGTCTGACTTTGCAAAAAAAAGAAGATTGTCTGCTGTTTAACAACTGCAGTTTGGAGGGGAAAAAATGCTTGATTTTGTGAGAGTATCTTTCCACATCACTGGATTCTCCTGCCACTATGTGAAATGGACTATTCTGGCATTTCAGCAGGCAGAGAGACTGTTTGGCTGCAGGTGGAAGGTGGCTGCACAGGGAGGATGTCAATGTAAGATTTATTTAGGAATCAAAAATAATCTTAGGAAACTTGCAACTTATCTTATTTGTATTGCAGCACAAAAATGTTTGTTTATTCAGAATTGATGTTTTCTTTGCTAAAAGTAATTTATTGATCAGAATTATTCCCATCTCTTGTTTTTCATGTTTTTAAGTTTTAGTTTAAAAATAACATAATGAATGGCTGGTATGTCCACACTTACCTCCTCTGGCACATCACTCTCAGTAGGTGAGTCCTCCTCCTCGTCCTCCTCCTCCTCTTCCTCCTGCTCCTCTCTCTCAGCATCATTGGGAGCCCTGACCGCCGTGTCCTCGGCAGAGTCCAGATCGGAGGAGAGCATGCTGCACTTGTCGCATGTCAGAGAGAGATTATAAACTCACTCTTTTTTTTTATTCACCTGCTTTGCTCCCCCTTTTTGTCCTCCCTTCAGCCCCACACCGTCTGGGCCGGAGCCAGCAGGCTGCTGCTGCTGCACGGAGCGGGGATCCCGCGGTTGTCCCGACTGACCGGACGGAGGGGGGCGGGGTTGAGGGATTTCACCGCAGCAAAGGCAGCAGAGGTTGACCATGATGCAGTCTGCGAAGCTTGCTGTCTGTGGTGGACAGTTTGAATCGCCTAATAAAACCACGTATCATACAAAAAAAAAATCTGTGTTATGTTTATCCAGATTTAGGTGCGCTACCCAGTGTCCTGAAGGAGGGAGGCAGGAGCTATAGGTATGAGGTAAACCCGTGGCGTCCCACGACATAAATCAGCGAGGATGTTTTAAAACATTGGCCATTACCTGAGCTACGCAGTCTACCTATCCGAATATGCTGAAACGTCTAAATTACCAAATAACTGTCGGGAGACGGAGGTGGGATCTAGTAGCTCCTTTCTCTCTATGCTGGCAGAGCTTTTATTTTGAAGGTGGAGTTTGGTGTAACATTAAAATCCTTCCGTGTGGTCTGGCGAGTGTTGTGTATTACGGATCCAGCACTTAACTAAAGGTTAGCTAACACATCTTTTTAAACTATCAAACGCAGTCACATTGTTGTGATGCTGTTTGGGGTTTGTGTTGGATAATTGTAGCTAACTGAGAGAGGTTTGAGATGTCAAGCTAACGTCAACTGTACGTGACATTCATCCCCAGTGCGTGGCGGATGGGAAGTTAACGTTAACTAACAGCTAGCGTTAACCTTACACGTGAAAACAAACAAAAAAAGCAGCTAACGTCAAATATGTGTGATTTATTAAGTGAATTAGTTTAAGCTTGTCGCTTTTATCCTTTCTTAAATTCCGAGATAACATTAAGTTACACTAACGTTAGAGATGAATTAACTTTAGCCACGCCAATGAAGTTCAGTCTGTATTTGAAAGCAGATGAGATATTATGTTGAATTCACAGTATTTATTTTTAAATTTATGATGGTCTCCTATCTGCCAAATCCAACTCCCAGCTATGATGGACTATAGAACAGCTTGTTTGAGTTTCAGTTCAGTTCAAATGTCATCGTTTATCTCTCACCAGGGGCGTAACGCAGTTATATTTGTGGGCACCCACAAGCTTTGGGCCGCTTGAATCGTCATAACCTTTCCACTCTTGTAGACTTGTGTCATTCTTTATCAAGTAGTGTTGGGCCATAGTTTAGGTTATGGTTAGGTGTTGGACAAATAACAGGATGGGTTCAGGGTGAAGTATGAAGAGACATCGATAAGGAAAGAGATTTAGGCAGAACAGGGGTGGTGTATTCAATATCATCTTTGGTTTCCTTCAGAGGGATGTTGCGGCGTCCCAAGCCAACTGACTCTGAGGCAGACCTGCTGAGAGAGCAGGAGCAGTTTCTGACCTCTGGTGCCCCGTCTGCTGCCAATGTGGTCCGCCGACCTGACAAGAGGAGAGGCGAGGCTGGAGGAGGAGGAGAACATAACGGGGAGAATGAAGGGAGACAGAGGGATGTTGTAACCATAGAAGGTAAAAGTCTTTTTTTATTATTGCGAATGTTTACCAATTTTGGGGGGTTTTCCCAGGCTCAACATGAGGCTCGGATGGTACTCAACAGACATAAGTTACACACTTATGTCACATATTTAAGGTATATGTAACAATTAACAATGGATGATATATCTATGTAAGATTATTTAATACAGAAACCGCAAACCTAATGTCAAACTTTATGTTTCCTCTAGATCTTCCAGACCAACTCCCGTCTCTGACACCAGCCCCTCCAAAGAAGTCACGCTTTAAAGCCAGCCGTGTCACTTTCGAGGCTGACGATGCTGAGGAGAGGCTGGAAAGGCATGACACGCACATCAGTGCTGTTCTCTCCAGGATCGTTGTAAGTGCCTGTTGTAAAAACTGCAACAAGAGTGGAAATGCGAAGTGTGAATCCAAAACAAAATAGCTTATTTTTCCAGTTGGACCTCTCCAGGTGTACTATCCAGTGTGTCACTTTAATTTAGTTCAGCAGATTTTATCCTTTATCCACGTTTGCTGGTGTCATGTTTACCTTGACATAACACACAGTTGTAGTAGTTTTTTGTTTCATTATTTCAGCAATGGATCTGTAACATTAATCTTCTCTGTTTTAAGGAGAGAGATATCAGCTCTACTCCAGTATCTCTACCAGCATTTACAGGCATGGCTTTCCCCAAAGTATTGCACCGCTCAGAAACCAACAGTCAGGTAAAAAGACAAAATGCCACCTCTTCATAAATTGGTTGATTTTAGTTCCTTAGTGTTCATAAACATATATATAGTGGCCATTTACACTTTACACTATACTCACACATTGTGTTACAGTCATTTAAAGATGGGTAAATTCATCCTTATGACCAGGTGCCACTGTCTTCAGCTGGTGGAAGGAAGAGCATCTTTGCATGTCAGATTGCAGCTCAGAGATCTAAGGAGGGAAAGACACCTTTACCCTGCGCACCTGAAGCTGCTCAGACACCTGGGCACAACCTGCCTCCTGAGGCCAGTATGGATACAGACCAATTAGATTCTGCAGATGATCGTAAGTAGGCTTGAGCGATATTACTCTAAATTTAACACGTGTCCGCAGATATACGAAAGAAACATTTAATTGGTTCTTAATTATTGAAAAAAAGTCTCCTCTCTCTTTCACCACAGAACCTCACATTATTTTTGTCTCCCTTTCTCTTTGTCTGCTCACACCTCTCCTCTCCTCTCTCCAGAGCCAAATACAGTCTCTGCTCCCAGGCTGGTGTCAGGTCAGGGGCTTGAGGGCCCAGGGAGCTCAGAAGAGACAATAAGGATCCACAGGGAAAACCAGGCTAAGCTCCAGGGAATGTCTAAGTCTGAGATCCTACAGGAGCAGAAGAAACTCTTATCGCAGCTTGGTAGGCAATGGTGTTGCCCACATGATAGTTAATTAGTGTATAATATATGTAGAGATTAAGACATGATCTGTATTGAGTTTGTATCTCAGCTAGTAAAACTTTTTGCGTTGGAACCACTGCGTGTAACACGATTATTTCTGCTTCCCAGACCCTAGATTGGTGGAGTTCGTTAGATCTCGCAAAGCCCAGAGCGTACCGTCCTCTGCCTCCCCATCCAAACACCCCCAGGGCAAAAGCAGCAAGGAAAACCTTCCTCTTGAAAATGTGAGCAGAGAGTCAGGCTCCTGCAGTGCTGCTGTGCTGTTTCAGAAACCCCAAGAAGTAGAGATGGAAGGAGTGAAGGAGGAGGAACTGCCACCTGCTGTGACGGGTATGATGGTTTCAGAATAAACCCTTTTTATCACTGCTATCTTGTCACTTGTTTCCGATTGCTGCTGCTGCTGTTGGAGGTATAAATAAATCAGCAGTGTTTAAGTTAGTAAGGTGGATGACTGTGCTATATCATTATATCCCATTACTTCTCCCTTTCTCAGGCCTGGTAAAGTTGTATACTTGTTGCTGAGGCTGTCATATCATTCCATCAGTGGTACAAGTTGGGGGAGGAGCTCTAAATGTACCACAGCAGGATAAATGTGAATGAGACAGCTTCCTCTGCCTCCATCACTGCCTTTATCTCCCTCACCTGAGAATTTCTGCCCCTCCGCCCTTCCCCACCACTCTCTCTGCTCTCACCCTCCTAAGTGTCCACTCTCTAATTGTATAACTAATGTGGGATGCTTCTGCTGCATGGCTAAAATCCAGACATTAAACTGATCATTGACTTCACTTTGCGTGATTAGCAGAAAGGCCGGGCTCAGCCAGAAGTGGCCACTCTCTGCAATTAAGTTACTGCAGATCATTCAAAGAATACTCCCAGTCCTGATGAAAGTGTTGCTAATGGATTGTGTGATAAGACAGATCTGGCACATCATTTATACCATTTTGTTTTTTAAAAAAAATGCAACAAACAACACAGCTAATTCTGTTATTCTGGCCAAGGATGATGTATTGCCTTGCCCAACTTCTGTTTTAGAGAAAACAACATTTTGTTGTTTTCGGTTGAGAATAAATATCCAGACATTGCCTCAGCTTCTTACAGAGCATCTTGAACTATAGCAATGGGAAGTAGGTGTGTTGAGGGTCCTGCAGCACCCTGCCTCAAGGTGACTGGGGTATTGTAGCATGATTTTTTATTTATTATTATCATTATATTATTGAGAGAAGCCAAGTCATTTTGTGTTCTGTAATATTTTGTCTGTATTGATCTGTTGTGACAGGAAGGTTTGGACTGTATTCAGACAGTAAATACTCAAGTTTTTAAATGCAGTTTTCAACAACAGCAACATTTTAAAATGTTTGGTAGTGTAGTGTTTTTTTTATTTTTACCAGAATGTAGAAAAATCTGCACCCCTGCTATAAACGTGTTCCTGTGGACTCAATGCTCGATTTTTTTTTTGTCAGTGGTTTGTGTTTACAGGAGTGGCACATGTTGGAGTTGCCACTTTATTTGTGCTGCTTACATCAGATGTACCAATTAATCTAAGCAATCAGTAACTCTTGTTACCAATCTTACTTTTGCCCGTGTGTGTGTGTGTGTGTGAATTCAGTGGAGGACCTGCCGGTGAAGCCTCAGAAGGAATGGGTCCACATGGATAAACTGGAGCCAGAGAAGCTGGAGTGGATGAGAGACTTGCCTGCACCAAGAAGGAAAGGAACCAAGACGGTAGAGAGAGAGATTTCTCACAATAAGAACAAAAACAAGAAGCATGCCATTTTCATTAATTTCAGCTCATGTCTTGCATTTTAGTTAAGAAGAAAAATGCAGAAAAAGTTTTTCTGCATTCAAGCATTATTGACAGATAAAAAAAGTTGTGTGAGCCAACGTGTTGTGTGGTTCTGTGTCCTGATAGGCCATGCAGGCTCGATTTGACTTTGCGGGGAGCTTGATTCCACCCACTGAGGATCTGCCCACCCACTTAGGCCTGCACCACCACGGAGAGGAGCCTGAGGTCAGTCTTATAAAATTTACATAACACCATCAGGTCTGTTCTTCAGGGTTTTCTTTTGTATTCAGTAACTGGATTTTACTCATAAAGTAAAATTAACATAAAGGCAAAACCTGCTAACTAAAAAGATTCTGATCTTAGCGAGACATCCTCACATTTTACCTGTAGTTTTACCTTTTTTTGTTTGTTATGATTTTATTCTTGACATTGAGGATTTGTCTCCAGCGGGCAGGTTACTCCCTGCAGGAACTTTTCCTGCTGTCTCGGAGTCAGGTCATCCAGCAGAGGAGTCTGGCCCTCAGCACTCTGGCCAACATCCTCTCAAAGGTACGCAAAGAAACACATATAGCGTCATATCAGCTGAAGCACACATCTGGAGTCACTCATGTGGCTGCTTTTCTCACCCTGTAGGCTCGTGCTGGGGAGTACCTGCCTGTCCTGAAAGGCAACATGTTGTCCACTCTGCTCGACGCTGGCCTGCTCTTCCTGCTGCGCTTTGCGTTGGACGACGGTGTAGAGGGAGTGATGTCTGCGGCCGTGCATGCACTTAAAGCACTCCTTGTGTGTGCAGAGGATGAAGTAAGAGTACTTGAAGTGTTACAGCGTGTCAAACCTTAGGTCTTCCCCATTTACCACGTGATTTTGTCCACTGGTTTATATCCAAATTGTTTGACCTCTCAGGAGTGTTTGGACTGCACCTTCTCCTGGTTCCGTGGCCTGGCCTCCTTCCCTCTGCTGCCGTCTGCTCAGGAGGAGGAAGATGAAGAGGATGATGAAGGGCTGCCCGAAAGCATGAAGGACACAGCTAAGGAGAAGGAAGAGAGGAAAAGTGACCATGATGTGGCCAGGAAGGATGTTGTCAAGGTAAACAAGCAAAAGTCATTCATCCATTTTAGTGTTTTTCCTTTGGGTTTATCAGAGTTATAATGTTTTTTTTATTTTTTTAAATCTACAGTAATTAAAGATTCAGTGTGTAGGTTTTAGTGACATCTAGTGTTGATGGTTGGAAATTGCAACACAAGGCTCACTGTGCATTCACTTTCTCCTCAGACGAAATAAAAACTTTATAATAAATGTATCAATTCTTGTGGCAAATATAAATTCAGTAGTAAAGAAACTTTGCAATTTTTTCCATGAGGTTTGACATATGAGTTTGATTTCTAAATCCAACAGCAAAAGGCTGTGAAAACTGTCAACATATAGTCTTCTTTTAATATATTTATATAATGGAGACTACCCCTGACAAAGTTTTTGTTTTTTGTGTCTTCTTATATATTTGTATACTGTTCTGTATACTTCTTTATGTCCCATGTACACTTTATTCCTTTTTTTGCAATAAAGATTCCTTTCTGCTTCCTTCTACTGTGTACATTTGAGCTAAATTGTATTGCATTTATGTCAATAGATCCTCTTAAATATTACACACTGAACATTTAACTAATTCTGGAGATGAAGGTTGAATGCTTATTGGCTGCATTCAGACTGCAGGCCAAAGTGACCCAAATCAGATTTCTTTGCTCATATGTGACTGAGAACCGTTTTTTTTTATTTTTTATTTTTTATATAACAGTGTTAACAGCCAAAGTCATATTGAATCTGATCTTTTCCAATTCGGTTTTGTGGTCCAAATCACATACAGGTCAGATTTTCTGAAATGCAATCTCAGCCTGGACTGTCAAAGTGATTCATGCAACTCTGACCTTCCTCTAAAGACACAAACTTGTAAATATTTGTTAGAAATCGGGAGAAATAAAGGAAATCGGGAGGGTTGGTAAGTATGAGCTAACCTCTGTGGCCTCCATGTTTACTTGACATGCGGATCCCTTTCGGATTGTGGCCAGTTCGCACTGGATTCTGATATATAACAGTCAATCAAATCAGATCTTGGCAATATATTTGAATTGAGCATTAAGGCCAGCAGTGTGAACGTAGCCACTGTTTGTGTTTCAGGGTCTGTTAAGGATGAAACTGCTCCCCAGGCTACGTTACATCCTTGAGGTGGTCCGACCTTCTCCTCGAGTGGTCCAGGACGTCCTGGAGATCCTGATTCGTATCGCTAGGCACTCCTCCTCATCTGCCACCCAGGTAACAACAATAACAGCTACAGCTCCAGTCACTTTATCTCTGAAATATACCTATGTCCTTGCTTTTGTCTGTCATGCTTGCAGTACAGTTAATTATTATTGTTTATGTTTTTCTTCTGGCCATATTTAGTAGAAATGTGTTTCAATCTCAGGTGCTTGACTGCCCTCGCTTGATGGAGATGGTGTTGTCAGAGTTCCTACCCACTTCCTGGACAGCGCCGTCTTTGCCCCTTCCTCCCTCTGTGTACGGACTCCCACTGGCCAGCACCATGAAGCTGTTAAGAGTTTTGGCTACTGCTGGCAGACATGCCTGTGCCAGACTGGTAAGAGCCACTGTGGAATCTGGAACAATCTGCCAACTTTCTTGACATCTCTGCAGTATCTAGGTTCATTTACAAATGCTCTTATTATTCACCTTACAAAAGACTGCTCCAGTTAATTATCCTTAATTATTGTTACTTATACTGTACTGTTTTACTGTTAGTATTGGTGTCTAGATTTTGTGGTGTGTGTGCGTGGGACGTGAGTTAGTGTATTTGTTTTTATGTATATTCTTAAAATGTTTACTATTGTAAGTGTGTTTGATGTTTCCTGTATATTATGTAGGCTTATATTATTGTATATTTTGGTGAGGACCCCCTCGAAAATGAGATGGTACATCTCAAGGGGTTTTTATCCTGTAAATAAATTTGATTCTGTCAGGGAGGAACTGTGTCTATACTGATGCTGCCTTGTGTATATCAATGTACGCAGTGCTGTGGGAAGTGTGCAGACACCTTTTTTTTATTGATCATGTCCAAGGCATTTGTTGTGTGCATTGTATGTGCACAGAACGTCATGGGTCTGAAATACAACCTGTGAGATTTCCTCTAACTGAGACAAATAAAATACAAACATAAAAAGAGTGACGTGATCTTACACTTTTATTTTGAACCCCACCAAAAAAACATTACAATACTTTGCAATTTCTGCTCACAATGAGTACCATATAATTATTATAATGAATCTTAATTAGTCCATTACTCCCACATCTATAAGCATGAATAGTGGGCCTCTTTCTCTCTTCTCTCCCAAGTTAAACTCTCTTGGAGTGAGGGAGCGTCTGTCTTGTCTGCTGAGTGCTGAGCCCAGTGAGCTGCTGCTGGAACCGACCGCGGCCCTCAGAATCACCACTGAGGCCTACAGGCTGTGGGCTGTTGCAGCCGGCTACGGACAGGCCGGCAAATTATACATGCAAGTATATCAGCATCATCTGACCACCAGAGGCAGAAAGATTCCCGAAACAAACTTTTAAGAAACACACATAAGAGTCGTCTTATCCTCTCCTCTGCTCTTCTATCACAGTGCTTGTCTTTTATTATTTTTCTTTCCTTATGTCTCCACAGAGACCTGTATCCAGGCTTAGCGAAAGCCTTGCAGTCCATTCACAGAGTCACGGACCCCTCAGATCCTCTGTTGCCCCTGCAGCTCCAGCGAATCCTGGCTCTGCTTTCTCTGCTCACACAAGTCACGCACACTGCTGGCTGCCATCAGGAGCTACAGGCCGGCATGGTCAGGTACAGATGGAGATTAAAGTGGTTTTATGATGCTGCTGCAGCGTCACATACGCACGCTTAAATCCTTTTTTACCCTCTCAGCTCTCAGGGAGAACAGTGCCCTCCTCCTCCTCCAGTGTCTTGGGGTCATGTCACAGGGCTGCAGGCCTCCCTGTTGGGACATTTGAAGGGCTTTGTGAAGAACCTTGACAACCCATTTCAGAAAGGGAACAGCCTGGCTGTGATACCAGCTTACCTGGTCTACCTAGAAGCTTACTACCATCAGCTCTTCAGACAGGTACTGCTTCCTGCCGTGTACTTCTTACCTGTATGTGTAGGCAGGGTTATTCCTGGCTCGGGATGAGGAGGAGGTGGTACCGTCCTGATCACGTATATTATGTGTACCCTGCCTTCAAGTGACTCTGCTGGCAAAATATTATTAACACAAATGTAGATCTCCTCCTATGTTTGTAGCATTAAAACCTCTCACACAAGACAGACAATTGTTTTTTAATTTTAAACTTATTTAGTTTATTTTACTTCCTTTATTTAAATTCCTTATTTAAATGATTTGCTTTTATCAGTGTGTGGCAGTCGTGTTCTCAGATGGAGGTATTGTAATGATAATCTACAGATGTCTGTTTGAACTTTTGGATTCAATAAAGTGGGGGGGGGAAAGTAGATTCATCCATCTATTATCTATACCTGCTCATCCGTGCAGGGTCCTGGGATGCTGGAGCCAATCCCAGCTGACTATGGGCAAGAGGCGAAGTACAGCCTGGACAGGACGCCAGTCCATCGCAGGAAGGAAAAAGTAGATTCTAATAATAATAATAATAATTCTTAAAAATACTTTATTCCTTACATTTCAGTGGTGTAAACAAACACACACACAGCTAAACAGACAGCTCTCTTCTTCCTCTCTGGAAGTTTTGGCATCACTTGGAACTGTGCTGATTCCGATACAGCATCTCCACATCAGCGTAATGCCGCAATTGCTCCACAGTCCCGGGGAGTGTGTTCATTAATGTGCTCTGTCAAACTTTTAAATAAATAAAAATAAATTTAAAAAAAGTGCTACGCTTGCTAGAAAATAGTCTTTACCATAAAGACACCCATCAGAGTTTTGTTGAAAGCTTGAGGCGGGATAAAATTGGACAGACAGAGACAACCACCTTGTAACTAACTAAAAAAGTCTTGTGAGGAAATCTGACCACATCAACATGGTTGAACTCTGTGCTTCACCAAGCGGTTAATCCACGAAACAGATAATAAATTAAACACAAGGGATCAGTTAGGAAAAGCTCTGGCTACACATCAACAACACATAACGCAGGAGAGCAACTGTCAAATCCAAACTCTGTTCCTCAGAACTGTTTCCAGCCTGTAGAGACCCTTCAAGAACTGGAGCTGCTAACGTCTGAGGTTCTCCTCCCACTGATGTCCCACCATGTTGTTCAAGGCCTGATAAAGAACCTTAAGTAAGTGTTGATTTACTCTGAGACCAAAGTTAGTAATAACATTTGTTCTTGACTTTCGTCATTTCTTTTTACACCAGGTCTTCCTCAGTTGTTTGTAATGACCAGTCTAGTCATGTGGGCCCAGAGACCAATCCCAGCCTGCCTGGTTTGGCCTGCCCTGGATGGAGTGACCGTCCGGGGCTCGTTGTTCCCAGCTCCCCCTTCCCCCTTCTCACAAGCCTGGCGCTCCTCCTGGAGACAATCACAGGCATCCACAAAGGTCTCAGCTCAAAGGTAGGTCTTCCTGAAGAGTTTAAATACTTTGAGGGAGTATTTTACATCATGCGAGGACAGAGACAGAAGGAAACGTCCATGTGGTTTTTGTTGCAGTCTCTTGGCAGTCTAGTCCGCTCACCAAGTCTGCCAAGTCTGTGGGACCCCATCTCTATATTGCTGCCATCCTTTAGTGACATATACAAAATCCCATGTATTTTATTTAAAGTTTTCCCTTTTCGTGGTTTGACGTTCTCGCTCTCCCTCTCTCTAGTTCGCTGGTCTCCTCTTGTCAGAATCTGTGGTCGGTTACCTACGTGGTTGCAGTCAGGCTACGCCCACCCTGTCTCACACCAGAGCCTGGCTTCTCCGACACGAACACCACCTCCTCTACCTGTTGCTCCGGCTGGCACACAGACTGGTAGGCTCCAACTTCAATCAAACCAACATTGGCTTTGTTTTTAGTGTCTTCTGAAAACAGATCATATTCTGTTATTGTATTTTTAAAAATAGATCATTCATAGAGAGTATGAGCAGGTCTGTGTTCTTTCTTTCCTATCTCATCTTTGGACAGTTTGTGTGTAAATTCAGGTTTCATCTAAAATGATTTATTTCTTCATCGTCATGCGTGTTCATGGCTGCTATATGTGCCATCACCATCAAACTGCTAATTTCAGATTTACTCAGTACTGTACTGTACTTTTCTCCTTAGGTTCCTATTGTGCCAGAAGTAGCCAAGCATGCCCCACTGTACCACCAGGTGGCACTACTTCTGCTGCCATGGTTATTACCAGGCAGTGAATACCTGGCACATGAACTGCTGTCCACCATCATCTTCAGCAAGGACTTTATATCGTAAGTTTACATTTTGTTCACCAAGTTTAGTTTGGGATTAATTGCCAGTTAAGTGCCAACACAGTCAACCTTTTTTGACTTTTTTGTTTGGTTTACTGCATTTAATACATTCTCTCTAAATAATTGTTTAGATTAGAGCTTGAAAAACGGGGCCGATGATTTTGATGTAATCTCGCAATTAAAATTTTATTCAAAATAACATTTCTTTGAAATTGGATCAAACGATCAGATGACCCATTTCCACCACAGGTACGTGATGCTCCACATAATTTTCGTCCTCTTTATTACAGTATCACTTAATTTAATTGTTTAATTGTTTGTTTGCTTTCCAGAGAGGGCCACAGCGGAGGACCTGAAGCAGTAGAGCTGGGAGAGCTGAAACTCCAAGAGGAAGCGCAGCACCAAACCTCTCCCTCTCTCCAAACTGCCGGAGCTCTCCTGAGAGAAGCCTGCGTCCAGCTGCCATCAATACGAGGTTGCTTCCTCACTCACCTGGCCCACCTGGAGCCATCCGTACTGATGTCCCGGGACGCTCTGCTCGGCCGTAACCCCTGGATCAACTCCTATCTCCTCCCAGAGCTCACTGGTCCCACCGTGCCGTCTGACTGGCCTTTCCTCCCGCTCGTCAGCCTGTATGAGCGAACAGGGGTGTGCGACGGTGGAGGGTTAGCGGTGGAGGAGCTCCCACAGGGTGCTCTGCAGGCTGTGATCCACTGTCTGCAGTGGCTGCTCCTGCTGGAAGTCTGGAGGGAGGAAGCACTAAAGGTACATTAACGAGCCAGTTAATTTTATTTGCATAGTACAAAATCACCCAAAAAAACTGACCCTGACGAGCCCTCTACAAAACATCTGTTTTTAATCCTGCAGTGCAGACTTCTGACTTAGTCCTTCCTCTGAGTTTCTTTTTTATCTGGAGCATCAGGAACGTTTCTTGGACGCTTCTTAGGTTTTTCCGCAGGTAGACTCCACCATACTTCCGGTTGGTGTAGCCTACTCCGTCATTATGGTTGCTTATATGTAAAACTCCGGCACTCCAGCTTTAAATAAGATAAAAGTTTTGTAATGTAAACGTCAGAGCTAGAGTGATCCCGGATTTGTGAGGTTGATGTAAAACAAAATCGCATTGCTTGTCATACCAACATAGTAAATACCAGTAACA
The DNA here is from genome assembly GCF_021292245.1 of Micropterus dolomieu. Lineage (NCBI taxonomy): Eukaryota > Metazoa > Chordata > Actinopteri > Centrarchiformes > Centrarchidae > Micropterus > Micropterus dolomieu. Next base: position 15,801,043 of record NC_060160.1, read on the forward strand.
GTTACAGATGAAACAATTAGTCAATTATGTGTTGTCTATGTTAAATAAATACTAGTCATTAATATCGACCCTCTGGTTGTCAAGCTTCTCTTCTCTGTCAGGCAATTTTACATTATATTTGTTACTGTAACTAACAGAACTTTTTGTAGGTGATCCCTCCTGTCGCCAAGCTCGCCCGCCTGTCCTGTGTGTTCCTGTGTTCCAGCGACTTGTTCCTGGAGAGACCTGTTCAGAAACTGACCTGGGGTCTGTGCAGATTGCTGACCAGGTCTGCAAATGTCGAATTTTCTTTGCCTTGTCCTTCAAAAATTTAAATTGATCACAGAAAGAGGCAGCTAAGCTCCAGTTAAACTGAATCTCTTCCATGTGCAGGCAGTCCAGGCTGGATTCTTTGGACCTGAATGTCCCCCCTCCAGGTCTAGCCTCCTTCCAGGACCTGTACTCTGCTCTGTTGACCCAGTACGAAGCAGTGTCCTTTGGAGACCGCCTGTTTGGCTGCTGGGTCCTCTTACCCCTGCAGAGGAGGTACAGCACCACTATGAAGCTGGCTGTGTTTGGAGAACATGTGGGGATGCTGAGGTCACTGGGGGTCACTCTGGAACAGGTAACGATGAGGACATTACTGCTTTTTATATATTTATTAGTTGCCTTTTCATGTGTAAAGAAGCAATTCTGCAGTTGTTGTTTTAAAACACAACATGTTAAATGAACAAATGATTTGGTTTTACCGGTATTATCTCTCTGTCTCTTAATTTGAAGCTCTCCATCCCTATCGAGCGCTTCACGTCTCCTCCTGAAGACTCCCTCCCTCTCCTCCGTCTCTACTTCCGCTCTTTGGTAACGGGGACCCTGAAGCCCCGCTGGTGTCCTATCTTATATGTGGTTGCCTTGTCTCACGTCAACTCCTTCATCTTCTCTCAGGACGCTGCAGCACAGGTACAGCACCGCGTAGCACACACACGTAATCTCTGCGCTTAGGATGGTAAAGGAAAGTGATGGAAAATATGTGATTTCTGTCTTATGATTTATGAAACCAGCTCCATGAAGGCTTCAGAAACAAATCCAAGCCTCTCTCTGTGAGGTCTGTTTCCTCTAAGTTTTCTGATTATGTATTCATGTTAAAATTGTGTTTTGTGGCTTTTTTTTAACCAGCCACAGTGACACTTAGGGCAAACCGCTGCATATGTAATAATTTAGCAAATCCAGAATTCAGCTGCACTGAATATGGGGCTGGATATGAGCTCACCGGATGCAAAATCTTCAAGATTTTATGAGTCTACAAAACCAGTTCTCATGTAATTAACTGTAAAGGGAGCAGCCTTTGAGCTGGTCTCAGACATTCAACTTCATAAATATTGATTTAACTCATGGGACGTGACTGTTCTTTTAACTGTGGTTTCGCGGTTCACAAGAATAAGAAACACATTTAAAGTTATTTACTCTGTTCACAAAGACATTATTTTAGAGCAGTGGAGCTGAAAACATTCATACACGCAGGTGGGGAGTTTTTTTTAGTTAACATTGGGATGAAAAGCGGGTCAGTACAGTACATCAATGGGGCTTTTGATCTTTAATCCCCTCGTCCTTTTCCAGGAGGTTGAAGCAGCTCGACACAGTATGCTGAGGAAAATCTACTACCTGACTGATGAGGTACTTGTACTCCCTCTTTCTCTGATTTTTATTCGCTGCGAGGTGTTTATTGATTGTACCAACTCTTCACCTTACCTCTCTGACAATCTTTCCACATTCCTCTGATAAACCATTCTGTTTCTCACCTTGTTGACCACCATCCAACTGTTATCGTGCTGGGCTATTTCTTACCATTTATGGTTATTCTAGCTTGGAGGGGTTTTTTTTGTTTTAAATCTTCCACAGTTTTGTATTTTTATGTCTTAGGCTTAATTATGTGTGCGGCGACCCTTGCATCTTAGTTTGTCTTTGAGTATTTCAGTTTCCATTCTGTGTTAACACCTATTTGTTGTTCCAGCTTTTCAGTAATTTCAGTAATAACCTAGTATCATTATTAGCTACAGTTCCAATTCGTGGTCTGAATCCCATCTTCAACACTGCAGTGATATCATTTAGAAACCCTGTGTGGTTCTTTACCAGAAGGCCTTGTTCACAGTACATCAACCTCCTCTGCTGCTCTTCTCACCTCCTCATTTCCAGGTGTTGAGGAGCCACTTGCTGCACTTCCGTCTGCCACGACAGCACTCAGAGTTTGGCTTCGATATGTACGATCAGCTGCCTCCCATTAGAGCGAAACGTTTGGAGAGTGTACTGAGACTGCAGGACAGCGGCGATGACAAAGGAGACTGATGGCAGCGAAGAGTGGAAACGGAAAAAACCCCCAAGTGACCCAAAAATAGCAGATGGAGAGGAGGGGACAGGACGGGACTTAAAGCAGAGGGAAGGAGAGACTAGAGCACAACTAGAAGATATTGAGGAAGAAAGGTTGGCGGCGGCAGACAAAGTGAGGCATTCATTTCAGCTACGAAAGGTATATAATGAAGATCTGCTTTGGTCACAAGAACAATTTCTGTGGCCTCTTTTCAGAAAGGAAAGATGTGACTGACCAATCAGTGAAGTAGCATTTGCAAATAATATTTAGCTCTTAATATGCTTCGAGCATGATAAAGGTTGAGTTTGCAATTTAAGACTGTATTTCAGTGGAACAGTGGAAAAATACCTGAAAGTCTGTTTAATAAAATGTTTGGTTTCCTAAGGTTACCTCAGCCTATCAGAACTGAAACACAATCAGTCAAGTCAACCCTAAGGTTAAACACAAATGCTTAAAAGTAAGTGCAGATGCATTTTCCACTAGGCAAACAGGAAGACTTCAGTGTTTTTCCTTGTGACGGCAGCACTTTGCCAGACTTACTGTGTGTCCGTTGAGCTGGGGAAATGGACCAGAATTAATTTTTGGCATCGCCGAGTAAAGACAAATGTCAAAGTGCCTGAAATTGTCTTTTTATGTGAATAAAACATGATTTCAACCATGTGTAACCTTAAAGTTGCCATTCTTTGATCACTATGTCTCAGCACTGGATTATAGGGTAATTCACTATAATTTAGCTGAGTTTGTAGAGACAGTTTTTTTTGACGGCGATTTAACCAAATTGTGGTTGTGGACGGCGATTTAACCAAATTGTGTGTTCTGTGCTGCATCCACAGATGCAGCACAGAACACACAATTTGGTTAAATCAGTGCAACAAACACATTGTTTTCAGTGGGGTTTAACAAATTAAAATGGGGTTAAAAACCCACAAACGAAAACCCATTCAGAGTGGGTCTCTTGGGGACTGTTGGGATGAGCAGAATGCAGTGTTCATTCAGTGTCACTGATCAGTAACACTCACTCTGAAGCCCTTCACAGACAAAGACCCTATTTAATTTCCGTTGAAGCTGCCCTAACCGTTGCCTGTGTTGAATCAGATTTGAAAAATGCCCATAAGGTGCCAGTGTGTTTTCTGTGCATGTGTACTGTTAGGTAACAAGTTGTGGGAATAGATTGACTTCTGGTGTTAACTTTACACAATCACACACTGATGAAGTTAATATTCCACTTGCCATTTTGCTTGATTTGTTTGTAGAGCCAACTTACGTAGTTTTATTTTGTGCCTTATAAATACTCTGAAAGCGTGAATAAAATAGATGGGTTTACCAGAAAGTTAGGTTTTGATGATTTTAATCATATATACACAGAAATTCCAACACACATCACACTTTTGATTTACCTACTGTCTTTTTTCTGGCAGTATACGGCCTCAGAGGGACCACAAGCACTTGTTTGGTCAAAACCTTCCAGGGTTTTGTACAAATCACTAAACCAAAGTGTGTTGCTGATTCAGATAGGCTGCAGAGAGGTGTAACCACAACGGGATTGTTCGTTTGCATTTTTGTGGAGTATTTTTTATCTTATTAAAAGGTACGTCACTGCTTCCAAAGAAGAAAATAACACTAACAAATATGAAATGTTTGACATCAACACATATCAGTTTACTGCGGCTGTAAAACTCGAGCTCCACCTTCCCTGTTTCAAATTGATAGATGTTTTTGGAGAGAGACCAACCTAATTACAGACTATTGATGCATCTTCACATTGTGTTCATACAATCAATTACCTGGTTGTGATGTCCCTTGGAGCTCATGCAGAGATGAGTGAAATGCAGAGAGAGTCAAGTGGCTGCTGTTTTGTGAAAAGAATGTTTTTTAGCTAAACACCAAACCACTGCATACTCATGGGAGGTATCACGTTCCTTCTTGCACTACGTAAAATAATAGCGACCTGATACTTTAAAGGCCCCCAACAAACTGTACAACATAATGAAACATTCAGCTTGTGGCCTCTCATACATTTGGGTTTGCCTTTACATCCATCATGCGTTAATATGGTTGTCGAGGTGAATTTCTGCTTCCAGTTAAATTGATTTGTTTCAATTTTTTCAGTTTCACCATTGTTTAACATGAGTTTCGACTGCCACCACACAGCTTAATGTCTTGTATTCATTCATATGTTTGGCTCTCTGATAATCTGCACTGACCTGATTTTTATTTTTTTATTTTTTTGTTTAAGACAAAAAGTATATTGATTTATCAGCTTCTCTATATTCTTCTTTCCCAGTGAAATTCCATGGCTTGTAATTAGCCAGTAGAAGACAATGGCACCTTCTGTGGGGACTAACACTGGTCACATGGTTTGTTTCACATCTGGTCTGTATTTGGTCTCATTCATGGAGAAATGTGCAGAACTGTTACGCTACAAAATGAGGAATCTGCAAACAGTCCCACTTAATTGGAAAATTGACCACAAATGTGATTCAAAAGTAAATTATCTACAGGGAAAGTACACTTTCTTTCTCAAAATACTACAAAAGAATATCATTTCTCTTTTCACCGCAAGACCAATAAAATATGTTATACATTCAATTTTTCTTTTCCAAGATGATTACATACCATTTCTCAATGAAGCTCTTCATTTGGATAACAACAGTAAAAGGCTCATTTTAAAAAAGCAAGAGACCTTTTTGGGGACAATAATCCTGGTTTGTCTTAAAGCTTTCAAGTATCTTATGAGCTTTTTCACTCTAGAAAAAAAACTTTATAGGTGGACTTCTATTATATATTTTTTATTTATTTTGGAACTACAGTTGCTGACACAACAGTCCAGCCCTTCGGGATATTGTATCCCTTATGAGTTGTTTGCACTGGATGATTTATGAGCTTGGTCTTGAACCTTCAACATGGGTTATTGTTGAAAAGTAACATGCCTTGGCCATAGACTTAGTAGAGCAGTGGTTCTCAATCTTTTTCACGTCAAGGACCCCTAAACTGACACAAATTAGACCACGGACCCCCATTTGATAAGATTTTGCTTTTTTTTTTAGATGTTTTATTAAACAAAGTGTATGAAACCCATGACTAAAATAGTGTTATTTGGATGGAATTATAGTGAAAATATTTTCCCCCCTTTTTGCTGGGGACCATCTGGGACCTCTTTAAGGACCCCTGGTGGTCCCCGGACCCCACTTTGAGAACCACTGCAGTAGAGGACATTAAGTTAAATTAAAAGTTAGTTCTTTTGACTGTAAAATCCTGATTAAAACATTTTAAAATCACACATTAAAGAAATAGTTTGACATTTCTTGCTGTTTGGTAGACATGGAGCCAGGCAAGTTAGCTTAACTTTGTATAAAGACTTGAAATGGTGAAACAGCTAGCCTCTGTCTGAAACAAAAACTGCATACCAACTCTTCCACAGCTCACTAATTAACATGTTATATCTCATTTGTTTAATGCGCACAACAATCTAGGTGTAAGAATTACAGGTGTCAATTAAAAGTACCTTTGGACACAGGCTAGCTGTTTCTAATTTTTATGCTAAGTTAAGATAAATTAAAACCCTGCAAGAACGCAAATAAGTGTATTTACCAAAATGTTGAACCATCTGATAGCTGAGCTGAAGACAGTTCAATTCATCTGCCTCCTGAGTCTGAGAAAGGATTATGTGTAGTAAAATACCACACAAAGGTATTACTGACAGTAACACTTAACATCTCCTCCTACCGCTTCTCTCTGTCCTCATCTGTCTTCATCAACCATTTCACCACTTTTTTTCTTGCAGTTTTAAATTCCTCTCTGTGCTTTTCTTTCCTTCCCACCACCATCTTTACCCTTGAGGATCTTTCAGCCTGGAAACCTCTCCCACAAAAGTCCAAGTGTGCCTCCAGTAGGCAGCATGGCAAAACCCTACAGGGCATGCTTTTCTCCAGTCTGAGGAGTCTCAATGACATCTCAATCTCCTGTCAGCCACTAACGTTTTGTAGGATTTTTAGGATAGAAGACTGGAGAATAATACCATCCCACTGTGGAAAACTAATCTCCTCTGATTCACTCTGTTTTACTCAGCTGCTATAACAAATGAATTAAACAGGCAATTAAATAAATACCTTTGAGATTAAACCTTTAAATAAAGAGTGTGAATAACAGGCAAATACGTGGGTGCTTAGTGTGTTTTTAAATGCTTATTAGGAATGAAAATCAGAGCCATTTTATTGGCATTTGAAACAGTTACCAATGTTTTCCCTCTAATCTTAGATAATCCGGTCAACCTACACATATGGAAGCCTATAGGGGACTATATTCAAATGACAATGTAAACTTTAAAATGTAATTCCACAAAAGCGTTATAATTTTCCTCATATGTAGGCCTATGTGTTATTTGATTAAAAATGTAACTGAAAATGCAATAATCAATTTTCATTTTCATTTTCTCAAACATCATATGGGCTTCTATGACCATATTAAAAAGACACTGGAAAATCTGTTTGACATTTAATTTTCAGAATCATACAGAGTGAACAACATTCAAATGTTCAAATTGGAAAATGAAAAAATTTGTGCAAGCATTATTCAAGTCAGAAAATGTTATTTTCAAAAAATTTGAATATGAAAATGAACATATTGTTATGAGTTAAGGATTCTGGTCTTGTTTTGGTTCCATGTCTGGTGTTCTAATGTTTTGCCCATGTTTGCTCTTTGTTTTGTTGATCCTATTTAAGTCTGTTTTTGGTTCTGTGTTTCTCTGTGTAGCCTTGTTTATTATTTTGTTCATTCGCATGTTTAAGTTTTCTTAGTTTCTGTCTTGTCTCGTATTCTAGTTTTGTCCTGCAATTTAATTTGTGTCTTAGTATCTACTCCTGAGCCCTGTTTCAGAAAGCAGGCTTAACAAACTCTGAGCTTATCCCTGAGCTCGGGGTTGATTGAGCCTGAGGTGGGAAACTCTGAATTTTCAGTTCCAGAACAGCTGATCAGAATAAGTTCAATCAACTCTGAGTATGTTGAGCATGATGGAAGAGCTTGTGTGGGGATGAAAAAAAGCCATCATCAATGGAGCTCCGATACTACGATTCACCATGGCAACGGGTAAATAAAGGCAGAGCCTCCATTTTAATCGAGTGGAGCTAGAAATATGAATGCCTGCCAACGTGGACCATGATAGGCTCTAAAACGCAGGAGTGGAAGAAGAATCAATGCTTAAACATTATTAGGCTACTACACAGCGTTGCTCATTCATCATTTACCAGACTGAACTTTCCTTAATGAATGATAAAGTGCTACAGCCCATTACATTCGATTTTAAATAGGAAGGCTATATTTATTAAGCTGTAACCCGACGGGACAAAATGCCGGTGGCAATCGGCTACCTAATTATGAAAATAGGTAGGCTATAGATCAAATATAAGACACAGTTTACTCGTGAACCTGTGATTTTAAAGTCACAGTCACACCCAGCAGGTTAGCCTATATTAGCCTAATTATTTTTGCAGTGGAAAATGTGTCTATAGGTTAAAGTTTTAGACATCTATTTTACATTAATAAATCTTGCTCATTTCGTATTTTATTAATGCTGTCAAAACACATTCAGACTGTCAGCAGGTTGGCCTAATAATGAAAAACTCACTTTTAAACCTTATTTAGGCCTGTTTGGGTGCACCACAGTCATCCTCACTCAAAAATGGTCACATTATCTCCAGTAGGCCTATGATAACTACGATAGGAATGTTCCAATCAGTGCAACTACAATATGAATGATTTCTGTTCATTGATCAGTTTTATAGGTTACATATTAAACAATGATTACTGCAGTAATTTAGCCCACAGTAAGTGTTTTCAGTGCAACTGTCCACAGAGCATTATACCTAAAGACGGACACAGATTTTTTTCTGTGCTGAGGATAAATCCACAATGTGTCCTTTACATTGATGACAGATTGATCATAAAGCAGTCATGTTCAAGATCATGTTTGGGTAAAAACTAATAGCCTATCTAACTGGGATTTTAAAGTTTTTAAAGATGTAAATGCATTCAGATATGTGCTTTGATATCGACAGAATGAATGAAGAAATGAAACGGTGTGTCAGACAGCCACCTCAGACTCCGCAGGAGGGGAGGAGTCAGAGAGAAACTGACGGTTTTCCAACTTATCCTGTGCATCAGCATCAGTTGCCGGAGTTACCGATCTAGGGATTATCTGATCTCGCTCTCTGAAACAGAAAAAACAGAATTTCCCTCATCTCAGGCTTAACACTCTCCACACTTCAGCCTTCACTCAGCCAACCCATGACACACATTCTTCCATAGACTGCTGTACACTGGATAATTTTGAAATGCAATATGCAAAACATAGCTAGTCTATTGCATTTACATTTATGTCACCATGCTCTTGTATTTTTCAAATAACAAACAGTACATATGTGGAAAATTATAATCATTGAGGAATAATTATAATTATTATTATAATTTTAATATAGCCCCCTATAAAACTGCTCAGAAGATCATTGGTACCCATCTCCTGAGTATTGTGATATCGGTGAGGTGAGGTGCCTGCGCAGAGCCCAAAGGATACTAAAGGACAGTATCCACCCCAGCCACAGCCTGTGGTTCACCCTGCTGCCTTCTAGGAAGAGATATAGAAGCTTCTGCTGCCACTAGACTGTACTTTTCCCCCCAAGCTATCAGACTTTTAAACTCAAACTCATCCTCAGTACCGTTCCATGAAATATAGTTTGTTTCTGTATACCATTTTTATAGTTGAGTTTTTATTGGCCAGGACACTCTTGGAAAAGAGATTTTTAATCTCAATGAGTTTTTCTTTCTGGTTAAATAAAGGTAAATAAATATTAATGTATTGTCTGCTATGTAGCAGAAGGGAGTTACAAACTCAATTTCACTCTTCAACCTGTTGTATTGTGACATATAAATCTATCTTGTACCTTGTACCTATTGACTTCCACAGGCAGGAAGAGTGCAGAGGCCAAGTCATACAGAGCAGCCAGTATGACCGACCACAGCCAGCAGTGCGGTGTTTCTCTCAGTACAGTTCACCCTGTTTTACTCAGGGTTACTGCACTGTTGTATTGTGGGAATCCCTGTAGAGTTCAGAACTAACAATGGACAAGAGGACATGGTGGAAAACTCGAAGCAGCCAAAGACAGAACATACACTGCCAGTGGTGGAAAGTAACATACACATAAACAAGAGCTGTTCTTAAGTACAATTTTGAGGGACTTGTACTTATTGAAGTACTTAAAATACTACTACTTGAGTATTTCCATTTCCATTGGCTATTTCTACTCCTCCAAATATTGTACTCTTTACTCCACTACATTTAACAAATAAAATATGGTGTATTATTATTGGTTAAGATAAGATAAGGGGGGAAATTCACAAGGAAGCAGTGTATAAATCCAAATAAATACAAACATGATACAAATGTACTAGATAATGGAATAGAAAGGTTGTCATTTATTGCCTCAGTCTGTTGCAGTCCTTTAATGGATTCCTTTAATTTGAGTTGTAAAGTCAGTGTGAGAGAAGAAGTGAATTCGTAAAACATTCATACAACAGGGCAGCTCCCTGAGGAGCTTGTCCACAAATATGCTGAGTTTAAGAAAACTGCCCACTGTTTTTTTCCGCACCTTAAAGCCTTAATGCAATATTCAATCAAGATCTAAAATATTGTCTTTTCTCACCCACAGGAGTGTCAGTACATATGGTTTGAAGTGACTGCAATGCAAATAATGTCAGATCCTCATTCCTGCAGGAAAGAATAAGGGACCATGTCCAAGAATGTGGACAATGAGGTCTCTGTGAAAATAAAAATGTGCGTTTGAGCCCGGAAGTTGATTAACAATAAATATATCTGACCTAAGAGACTGAGACAGCTTGCCTATTATTTATGATCACTGTATTGCTTACTAAATGGCTCAGCTGTATGAGTAGAATAATAATACATCTATGTTGATTAGAATCAATTTCAAGTTACGTAAACCCTGAGAGACCTAGCCCCAAGTTATTTAGCAGGTCTTTAAGTGCCCTATGTCCCTTTCCGCTCCCTGAGATCCTTGGATGCATCGTCCTTGGTTGTTCCGAGGTCTCTATTTATACTTAAAGGTGATAGGGACTTTTCTGTTAGGGCCCCGAGACTGTGGAGTGAGGGGATCAGGGCTGCAAACCCATCTCGTCTTTTAAATCACTTTTAAAACCCCACTTTTTAAAAATGGCATTTTGTTTGTTTTACGACTTTTTTGTTTTTTGACTCTCCTTGTGTTTTATAATGTTTAATTTTTATGGCTTTTAGTTAATTGTATTCTCTGTTTTTTATTGCATAGCACTTTGTAAATGTTCTGAAAGGTGGTATATAAATTAAGTTTATTGTTATTGTATAAATATATATGTATATATATATATATATATTTATATATGTGTGTATAAATGATCATGAAGCCCTTGAGCTCAGTATCATCATTATTCACTGCATTCTACTCACTTTTGACATCAAAAGATGTGAGCTTTGAAGATGAAGAATATCTCTTCTTATGTGTGGCTCAATCATTAGTTACAGAATCACGCGCAGAGCATCTTAAAAGGTATGGGGGGGCCATGCAAAACATGCTAGAGCAAGCGCTCTGTATGTAAACAGAGAACTGACAGAGACGCAACTGAAGTATGAATAACTTATGACAGGAATTGATTTTGCTTCTGCTCAAGTATACTTAATCTGATATGCATGATTATGTTATGCACAAACAGCAACAATCTCTTTTTGGCTCACTTTATTTCTTGGTTCAAATATTTTTTTTTATTTTTCTGACTGTGTCAGTGCACAGGTCCTTACATGCTGTTAGTTTATTAAAAACGAATGTCACAGCTAGCTCCAGCCATAATCACTGTGACAGCAATGACCACAGCTGTAGCCATCCCATGACTATAATCATAGGCTAATCACAGCTACAGCAGCAGCCGTCCATAATTATTCTAGAGAACTTGGTCAACCAGCTCGGCAAGTTATCTTAACATTAGATGCAGTGGTACAGATTTGCAAATGAGCCAGCTGATGGTGAATTATGAATTATGCTGTGTTCACAATCAGCAGCTGTCTAATACAATACTAATATTATAATACATCTCAGTCTTATTTTATGGATCAGAGGGACTAAAAAACGTGTTGAGGGGGAAGTGGTCCAGAAATTCCCACCAGGACCTTTCAGGGGCATCGTATGGGATGGCAATGTCAGTCTGCCTGTCCACCACTTTGGCCTAAGATGAATTATAATAAACGTGGAGATCCTTTGTTCATGTACTGCCAGGTCATTGTCTTTTTCAGTACTTTAGTTTATGACCAAATTCCCGACATATATTAGCCTCAGCTGTTTACAACAAAAATAATAATTTGTTCGAAGTGTGGAGGACAAGGAAGAGAATTCCTCTTTCTCTGATGTTTGTGATGTGGATTTGCATTTTGGACAAATATGTCAAATCTAGACAAAACAGAGCTCAATTTAAATGCCTTAAAAATCCCCTCCAGACAGATTATTGTAGCTAGAGATTCAGATGATGCCTCAAGTTAAGATGAGAGATCCTCTTTGAAGAATTTGACAGCTTTGGAGTGATATTTTTGTGCTCAGGAGTCAGTGTGTAAAGTCCTCTTTGTAATTCTCCTGTCCCACCAGGAAGAGATGCTGTTTAGACAGCTGTCACTCTCTCAGCTCCCTGCTCCAACTCTCCAAAGTCTGAGACATGCAGGGACGCAAGTGGACTAAATGAGTGTCACCAGGTCTTAATGCTATTAGGCTCTGTTGTAATTCACTGAAACTGATTATATTAGAGAGGGGACGTTATGCTCTCATGATGTCCCACTAACAAAGCTTGCCTTCAGGCCACAGTTATGGCAGATTGAAAAACAAGGAAAGAGAGATGGAGTAAGAGGCAAAGAGGCTAGAAATGCAAATCTGACTTTACAAAGCAGCTTGTGTGGAACTTTTTAACAGGGGTATGCGTGGCGTACACAGTTGAAAAAAAAAACACTGAATACATTAATGTTAATGTTGAGGAGCTGGTGTGTTCATTAATGTGTATGCGTGTGTTTTACAAACTTCTAAAACACCAATAACATGTTCTCCCTAGGTCATTCATTAAAAAGTATAAAATGAACCAGACAGAAAGAGGACAGAACATTTTGATCAATGTCTACATTTGCATATAATGCTTTATTTTATCCCATAAAACTGACTTAGGGTGCAACAACACCCACGATCTACATCATCTGCTGGGTACATGTTAAAAACACAACACAGATTCGTTGCCACTATGTGTTTGTGTCAGGTTTGCTACACATATCTCATCTTCCTCTTTCTTGTCCACTGTCTCTCTCTTTCTCTGTAGTCTGTGGAGTATTAAATATTTAACACGAAGGCCGCGCCTCTCGATCCGGGCTGAGATGTTTGAAGCTGAATGGGCCGTGCGCCCTGGCATGAAAAGGAGTGAGAGGGATTCACCAGATTACGCTTTCAAAGGCAACGTCAAGTGATGAGAAGCTCATTTGAAGAGAGATGAGTTTTTTGGCTTGACGCCACCTGGGAATTCCTTCACTTCCGCTGTCTGTGATGTGTGTATTTGGATAGGTGTGTGTGTGTGTGTGTGGGAAAGAAACAGAAAGACAGGGAAAACACTAACAGATGGAGAAGCAGAGAGAGAGAAAAAATCCATTTCACCGGAACAACATCTGGAACAATCTGGATTTCAGTCTGGGGTTATGTAACTTTGGTGTTCTTTATTTGCCTTGTCAGGTGAAGGCTATAAACCTGAATGACTACTGCTAGACACAATATAGATTGTCAGCGTACGGTGGAAATAATGTAGTGTACTTTTTATATCTTATACATGTGCACTTAAAACCATCTGACCTACTTATGTTTTATTCAAATGACTGTGTGTGATGTGAAAGTTGTCACGTGTAATGACAACCCACAGAGGATTATCACTTAACTCTTCAGTTCCCCTCAGCTCTATGGAGCGTTTTATAACCAAAAGAACTTTATAAAATGTTAATATGTCAATGTTGTGTGTTTACAGCTTGTTGCAGTTAGTAATTGCTGATATCTTAAAAGAACCACAGCCACTTGTGCAACAGAGTGCAACAGGGCCAAATGTATGATTTATTTTGAAATTTTGTATTTGTGAATGTAGTCCTAATTTTTCTTAAATAAGATAAAGAGCTTCAAACAGGCTTTTCTTTTACAATTAATATCAATCTTTTTATTAAAGAATAAAATATTTATTTTTGTAAATATCTAATGTCATAGTCTCAAAGACATATTGTTTAAATCTAAACAAAATGATTTGGTTCATAAATGACAAATGCTTTCAGTTTTGTTATTGCAAAAAACACTTTTCCTCAACATCAATCCTGAATCTTAATACAACTGTTGTTTATTTGATACACATGTTATAGCAGTGAGTGCACCAGTAACGTCAGATCCTGTTTACACTGGGGGGAGAGGGTAGTTCGTCCAAAAGGTGGCCGCTGTATTTATACAGACTGGAAGTGGTGAGGGTCTAGTTTCAGAAAGGCCCTATGTGTGCACAAAACTAAGTTGTCTGTCTGTAAACTGTGATGGATGTTTATGACAGACTTATGTGAAGGCCTATCTGCAGGGTTCACACTGCTGTTTATATGTTCTCTGTCTCCAAGGCTACAGACCTGATTGGCAGAGTAACCAGCAGCACGGGATACACCTGGGCACAACATCCATGCAGCACATTCACTCATCCACTCCCTACACTACTGACTTTACAGATTCCTCACACTCCTTGGTTTTGGTTGGTTTTGCCTATCTAATAAACAAATCACTTTGTTATTTACAAAGTTACATGAGTGTCTCCCGTTTTTGTTGCAGTCCAAGAGCCAGGCTGTGACTCATATCAATACATTTTTTTCTCCCCTAAATAAGTGTGGCAAACCAAGGGGTTTGTTCAGAACCTGTGATTGGCATCTGAGTAAATTTAGTCCAATAGTCATTCTCCATTTAGCTCTGTTTTGGTCACCACCAACTTCTTTGGGGAAATTTAGCTGCTAAATGCTCCTCGTTTTTTACTTTGTCTGGACTTGGTAGTGGACAGGAGATTAAAAAAAAAAAAAACCCAGCTGCATGCTTCTACTCTGAATGAGGTTGATGACAACGGTGAGAGTGAACAAAAACAGTGGCAGGACATAAAACCAAAACAATTAGCTACATGGTACAATTTATTATTTATTTATAACAACAACTATTTGTCATTTTACAACAAGCTTGTATAAAGAGTAATTTGTCGTTCTTTTTGATCTGAGGCAATCAGATTTCAGAAAAAATGAGGATCGGTCCAAGTTGGGAGGATCCGCCCATATCCCCCCTCAATATTGAAAGTATAAGTTTGGCCCAGTCTGATAGACATACAGACAGCGTTCAATCGGACTGACTGCTGGAGTGGTCGCGGATCGTTTAAAGTTGAACATAAGAAACTGGAAAATAAAAACTCTTGAACACCGGCCTGAAATGACCTGATGGCAAATCCGCCCCTGTTACTGATAACGCTGGAAACATTATGCTTGCAGACTGAGCCACACTCAACACAAAAAAATAAATGAATGATGAAATAATGAATTCATCCTTGTATAACCTTTGTAAGTTACAGTAAACACTGCTGAATCTTCCAACAACACCCCAAATTCCTCTGTGATGAATCTTCATGTTGGACAGGGTGGATCCAAGCAGCTTACGGATACCTTCATTCATAACTCCTCTGGGTTCATGAGGGTGGCTTGACAGAGTTGTCTTTGGATTCAATAGGCCCACATACATGAAGCTTCATGGAGCCTTTGAAGGCTACAGGAGGACACTGTAAGACTCAGTTCACACTGTCACCTGTTGGATTATCTTAATGTGCAGTTCTGGTCAATGATTCATCAACTTACACTTCATTGTTGAAGTTAAGTGACCCGCAGATGAACAAAAGTTTCGTCTTTCGAGCGCACATATATCAAATTAATCAAGATAAGCTTTTGAATTCTTTTTAAGCTGCTGAGACACAATACTTTGCTGGAGATAAGAGCAGATTCCAGTTAAGGCAGAGACACAGATTAGGACTGTTGAGTATGAATAATGAATATCATTTGGGAGTGACGACTGATAGGACCAAGTTGGACAGGGCGAGTTGCCTGGGTCAGCTGGCGTTGACAGCTGGCAGATGAAATCATATAGCGTGTGTGATATGTAAAGATCCTGATCTTAAATCTTCAGATCTAGTAGCTGCCAGTCGTACCCATAAAGATTTTGGCATCACTTGCATATTGCCCGAGGGAGACCTGACAGTAAATGAGCAGCTTTACCCAACCGAAGTTAGCTTTGTTTTACAAAGTTCACTCATCCCCAGTTCCCTCTGTAGGCCTTGACGTCCACATATTCCAGCCATGCATCTCCATCTGCTATCTCACCCAAAATCTGCATTTGTCATAACTGACGTTCGGTGGTCAGTGTATTTACTCAGTCGTAAGGTTTATGCTCCTTCCCGATTGTCAAAGACTAAAAAATCTGTACAGGTTGGAGAAAACAATCCAGTCTCATTACCAGGAGGCATCTGATTTTTGCACCCCATTTCTGGGCTACCAGGACGTAGAGCAGGTCGCCCACTGATAACTGGGTTGGCCATTCAATCCCCAGCTCCTCCTTTCCACATGGCAAAGTGTCCTCGGGATTGACACTGAACCCCAAATTGCTCCCGATATTCAGGCCAGCAATGTGCATGGCTTCGGTATGTGAGTGTGTGTGCGAATGGGTGAATGAGCTGCAGCCATTTACCCATTTAATTTGGTGTACAGAGAAAGAAAAGGATTTGATACACGCATACTTTCAACAAATTACTTGTTGCCTGTCTAAAAGACATAGAGCAGACAAGAGAAGGTGGAAACTTAATGCTAAGGTCTCATGTTGCAATCACTGCTATAAAGGAGGGTTTTTCATTTTATGTTGTATTACATCAATCATTTCATTTCTGTGGGTTATTTTAAATTTGTGACTGCTGCATCTTTATGTCAAAGCATTTTCTCTGTGTTCGAAATCTGATCACACACTGTTAAAGGTTTGTTTTTTGTCTTTTACCAATTTCCCTGCTATTTGGCCACAGGTAATTTAGCCTCTTTGTATCTTTGTTGGTTTTCTCAAGTATCTTTTAAAGTGGTGATTGTCAAATGACTGTAAAACCTCTATTGTAGCTTACAAATGCTACTGATTTCCATCTAACCTAACATGACTCACTTTAATTTTAAAGTATATGAAGCATTTAAGGACTTTGTAAAGTCACTACTGATAATTACGGATGCAAAGGAAATATTACACATTTGCTCATTGCCTCAGTGATCCTTTCTAAGGCTTCTTCCATCATGAAAACAAGGCTGCATTCTGTTTAAATGACCCATGAGTGTGTTAGAAACACATTAATGTATACGTAAATGGAAAAGGCAGAAATGTAAATTAAGCTTTTCCATTACAGCCATTAACCTACAATAACAGCAGCAATGCTGCGATTAAACAGGTCAGAGTGAACGAGTCAGTACGAACTAATTAATTAGGCCCAAGAGCACTACGTGTGTGTGTGTGTGTGTGTGTGTGTGTGTGTGTGTGTGTGAGGGGGTGCTGGGTGTATGGATGTACTCATATGCCCATTAAGACCATCAATCCTGAAGTGATCACTTTGAACAAGAGCTTTGAGTTAATCATTATCTCTTGAACACCCTCAGTGTGACAGACAGACACACACATACACTTTCAAACACAGAGAGATATTGAGATATTGATCATGTGAGTGTGTGCAGGATGATCATACTTTAGGATTTAGTCGACCCAGTTAATGATCCAACCAAGCCCTGGGCTGTGTGTGTGTGTGTGTTTGTGTGTGTGTGTGTGTGTGTGTGTGTGTGTGAGGTCACCTCACAGACTGAGTGAGGACTTGGCTCTTGCTTGGTGAGAACAACATATGCAACACAGTAAAATCCACATACCCAAATCACCACTGTCAGAGTTGATTACAACACTATCAAGGTGACTACTTTAACTCCTTTTGGAGTGTTGGTACCTTAACACTAATTTAGTGTCATTTTTTACTCTTTTTGGAGTTAAAATTTAACACTTCTTCACACCGACCAGTATTAGTTTTTATTAAGACTTTTATGTAGTGTTACACATTTCATGTCAAATCATGCACGAACCTGTCACATTGCACATATTTGTTGTGAATTTGTTGTTTATTTGTTGTTAATTATAAATTGTTGTTGTTCCATTGTTATTTTTATTTTTTATATTGTCAGTTGTATAATTTTTCTCTATTCTTCTGTTATTGTTATATAACTTGCATTTGTTTATTACATATGTATATATTTCTACATCTATTTATATCAGCTGTATGTCTGTCTGTGTGTAGCACCTTAACACCAAAGCAAATTCCTTGTATGTGTAAAACACTACTTGGCAATAAAGCTCCTTCTGATTCTGATTCTGACATTAACTCTCTAAGAGAATCATCTGTTAACTACACAAGTGGTAGCCCCATAACATTTTAAAAGTGAAAAACAGCTCTTTCATGTTCTTAATAAAATGGAAAGTAAAGTTTGTTAGTAAAGGTATTATGGGCCTTTCAGACACATCACAACAACAGCACCACTGCAGTATTAGGCCTTTTCCCCATAGCTTTTGTCTCACCATGGTAGTTTCATTCTGCATCAAGCAACATGCAGCACACTGCTTTAAGAGCTAGTGCACATGCTACAGTTGAGGTCCAACTTAGCTGAACTTCTGCACTTCACTTAGCAGACAGCACAGCACAAGTCATTTTTATTTTACAGACCTCTAAGGGTGGCTACTAACAGTGTGGCGACATGAGTTTAAGTTATGGTGGCTCACCATTGCAAAATTACACTCTGTTTTGGCACCAACTACTAATCAACTAAGAGTCAAATATAATGGATCTGACTCTATCAGAGTAGAATTAACTATACATTTACTCAAATTTCACTAACACCAAAAATTTAACTCTTCTCAATTTGCTGTGAACCAACCATACATGAAGCACATTTAAAGAGTTGCTTTATCTGAAATTAGATATCAGTTCACGATGCCAATAACCTTCTTATGTTGCATCCACAACAATACAATTGATGGGAATGTTTTGTGGTAGTTATAGCATTGAAAAATTACATTTAAAACATCATCTGGAACAGATCATCTGTTTTCATTGGACCATAACTTAATTTTTTGTGAAGAAAAAATCCCTATGGAAACATTTTACAGTGTACTCTGTGGACTCCAGAGCTGTGGTTCCTAAACTGAGGTTGCACAAGGAAGATGTGGAGTGCAGCTAAAGTGGGATGAGTTTCACCTGCCAAACCCAGGGGTGTAACTCATAAGAAAGTTAAGTGTTTTATTGTATTACAATAAATGTTGGAACAGAGCCATCATTAATGCTGGATCATAAAATAGCTGTAATGCAAACTTAAAAAAGTAGTTTTTCATTAGACTCAATCTGCCTCCTAAATGCCATCTTCATCCAAACCCCACACCTCCTGTTTGTAATGCAGGCTTCCTGTTACCCTGATGACATTAATAAGGTTATTTTTTGAAACTTTGGAAAGCCAGAAGACATTATACAGCCAAAGTTCACCCTCTTTTAGCTCTGGTTTTGGTCTCCACCCACTCCTGAAAGAAATATCTGGCTCTTAAGCTGCTGTGTGCTCCACTAGCTAGTTGCTCATTTGGTCTGTGTACTGTTTGGTGCTGAGCAGGTAGCGTACAGTGTTAAAAAAATGACACTATGAGAGCCGCGAGACTGAATCAACAGTGAAGTTACAGGCCAGATAACCTCAAAGATACTACAACAAGCTATAAAACTCTGTAGAGATGATGGAAATTGCAGTTTGGTGTTAATTCTCTGTCATTTCATGCAACTAGTGATCCCCTTCCATACAAGCAGTCATGTGATCCGTTGTTAACATAAAAATATTTATTATAGCTGCTAGCTTTAATTCCTACACTCTAATAGTCTTTATTTGAACCTCCAATGTAAAACAAATCTTAAACTGGCCCCTTAAAGACATGCATACCAACAAAAAAAAAAACCACTTCGAAAGGTTTTCTTCATCATCTATCCTGAGCACATTTGGTTCACGTATGTATGGAAGCTACAGAACACACACAAACAGGTATTATATCCCTGTTTGCTTGAACAAACACATACACATTGCTCTCGAACATGCCTTCTGCAGGCTGCAGGCAGTGCACGCTGTTGCGACAGCGGGGAAATCTGGAAATGAACTTCCTTTCCCCCGATCCAGATATTTCACTCTCATGTGGTGTGCGAGATAGATGTGATTGATTTAATTTGGTGTCACTTTGGAAGATCTCAAACCATTCAGGCCGAGATTGATACAATGTGCAGTATTCTAGACATGTGTTTTGGAAAGGGTACACAGCAATTGGCGGCCTTCTTCCCCTGCTGATTTGGCCTTCACTCTGTTACTCGCTCACATCCAACTGGCAGATCGAACATTAGTTCTGGTGACTTTTGTGTGTATGTGTGTGTGCTGCTGTGTTGACGTTCCATATGTGCAGACGCCCATGACATTCCTGGCAGTGTAAAGGACCGTATCATATCCACCCTGTAGTGTCCTCAATCTTAATATGTTTTCACAGAGAAATGCTCTTCACATCAGTCAGAATCAACAATTCCTAGAACAAATTCAAGTGTAATTTGGAGCTGCATGTTTTTTTCCAAACTATGTATGTGTTGTGGGTGGAAAAAGAGAAAGCTGGTGATCAATAGGGGAACTGTGACATGAAAGAAATGTAATGTGATGTAAATAGACTGGAGATGTGGTAAGATCATCAGTGAAGTAATGGATCCATTAAAATCTTGTCACATCTTTCTGCTGCTCTTTCGCCATGCTAGTTGCAGTGTCGGTCGGTTGGTCCAGAATATTTCTATATCTACTGGATCGATTGCCATGAATATTTGTACAGATAATTATGATCCCCAGAGCATGAATCCTCATGACCTTGCTGATCCACTGACATTTCTTCTAGCTTGGTACAGACATTTGTTTTCTTCTCAGGATGAACTTCATCTAGCCCCATTATCAGGTAAAAATTTGGATTATACTTGTTAAGTGTAAGTTTTCCTTATTTTTTTAAAGAGCTTGAGCTCCTCATTGTGGGCCTTCAAAGCCCATAGATATTTGATTGTGGGCTATATAATTGATTTTGATTTGACTCAAAGCAGATTAAAACACCAGGTCATCTGAAGACAAGAAGAGATACTGATAGTGTGACAATTTAATGGCTGACATTGTTCAGCTATTACTGATGTCCAAATATGTTTTATGTTTAACAGGAATATCTGCGTACTTTCACGTTCTTCACTGATGATTTTGTCAGCTACAAAGAGATCATAAATAATGTCTGAACAAGTGATCTCCAGACCCTGAAGACTGTGCTTACTTATTGCTGTACTCCGTATCCATCATCCTCCAGTACAAGACAGTTAAATGCACGTTAGAGAGTTGCACATTAATAACACCAGCTGTAGCATTACTGTCAGGCCCGTGTAAAATATAAAGCCAAAGATATTCTTTAATGAATCCCTCTGCATGCAGGTTCTGAGTTCAGAGGAGCTGGGCGAGACTCTTTGTTTCCTCTTGGACCGAAATTCTCTTTTTCCTTCCCCCTACTTCCTGACATGAAGCTGACATAGTGAGGCATGGGTTTTCCCTACTCAGTGCTGGATGTTTATATACACATATGTCAGATTAACCAGCTACAGTAGACAAAGTATATACATTTACATTTACATTTCTGGGATTTTATTATCACCTCTGTATTGTGATACAATTATAGTAAATGTGGAGCTCAGAGGAGGAGACATCTGTAAGGAATTAAGTTCAGGCCAGCTATTTCTAAAATCTGCTGCATGTGTACAACACATATGGAAAAAGCCCTGAGCGTAACAGTTTATAGTCGCCTTTCTTGGATCCAGCTCAGGGAGAGAATTTGTTGTGGAATTTCCCCATTTCCTCTTGAGCCAGGAAGGTGTCCCATTTTTTAATGCAACCATGAAAACTGGGTTTGTGGTTGTGACCTGAAATGTGATAGGATGAGAGATTGGAGTGTGTAGTGTGTTTGTGTGTGTGTCTATTTGTGGGTATGCATTACCAACCAAGTGTGTTTCTAGTCTTCCATGGTAGTCATTTTTCAACCACTCACTTGTACCTCAGGGGGTACTTCTGCCTTTTCCAGGGGGTACGTGAAAAGACTGCTTAGAAGCTCAGTTCATTTGAAGAAATAGCCAGAGTTGGCCACACACATTACTTACAGTTACAATTTGAAATTCAGTGATTACATTACAGTTAATTATCCCTGTAACACTTTGTTACCAGCTGTGAAGCTGGTTCGGGAAGCTGTACAGCTGAGGCCGTGTTTACCGACTTGCTACTCTGCTTCTGACTGGCTAGTAGTCTTAGGTAGAGTGCAAGTGCAACTCACAACAAATATCAAATAGAAGTGAGAAGCTTCACTCCGTAGTTGAAACAAAGCGTTCAACACACATGGTGAAAAGAGGTGCTTCAGCAATGTGCAGTAGGACAAAAATTAAACCATGTAAACCTGTTTTGCCCGGTTGCCCCGGCCTTTCTGTGTGGAGTTTGCATGTTCTCCCCGTGTGGGTTCTCTCCGGGTGCTCCGGCTTCCTCCTACCATCCAAAGACACGCAGGCTAGGTTAATTGGTGTCTCTTAAATTGCCCTTAGGTGTGAATGTGAGTGTGAGTGGTTTTTTGTCTATGTGTGACCCTGCGATGGACTGGTACCCCGCTTTCGCCCAATGTCAGCTGGGATAGGCTCCACCCCCCCGCGACCCTGTACGCAGGATAAGCGGTTGACGAGGGATGGAAGGAAACCTGTTCTGGTACAACCCCTAAATAAAATTATGAAACTGAAAATGAGCGTAATATGACCACTTTAATTAGTCTAACCTGACTTGCATTTCATTGTTTCAGAATTAAGTAAAATGACAGAATTAGGTGTTCAGTTCAAGACTGCACACATCTTTTAGTTTCCAATCATCGGACGATTCCTTATTTTACGGTACGGTTGGCAGCGTGTTATTTGTTTTCCCCACCCGATTTTCAACAACTCTCACTTGATGGACACCACGTTTGTGTCAAATCCATCCTCCTACACCTCTGACTGGCTAACCCTAACCTTAACCAATGGAGGCAACGAGTAAGCCTACTGGCCAATCAGAGGCAGTCAACCAGAGGGGGCTACCCCCTCAGTCCTTGTGTCTCCTCTGTTTCCCTTTGCCCTGTTTGTGGTTTTGTCAGCTGTCTGTCACCTGTCAGTCGATTCTGTGTGTCTGAGAAGGCGTGGTGTGGTGCACCTGCTCTCTCTTTGCTTCTCTTCAGAGCACCCGAGGCTTCCTACACAAGCAAGTTCCAGCAATCAACCTCTCCTGATTTAAACCCCTGGCTCTACACTCAATCCCGCCAGATTGTCTGTTCACCCTTCTAGTAACACATGCTGTGGCCAGCTCCAAGATTTAGTCCTGTAGTTTTTGAAAACACCTTTTCCTGCCTCAGGTCATCGCTTTTGCCTTGAGTTCTGTCTGCCAGTTTGCCCTATGATCATTTTTTGGATTCACATCTCACCTCTGCCCTTTGCCCACAAGCACATTTCCATCCATCATCAACCGCTTATCCTTAGCTTAGCCAATCCCAGCTGGCATCGTCCTCCTACACCTCTGACTGGCTAACCCTAACCTTACAGGTCGCCAGTCCATCGCAGGGCCACACATTGACGAACAACCACCTAATAAACCACCTAAAGACAATTTTAGGGTCACCAATTAACCTAGTCTGCATGCCTTTGGAGAGTGGGAGGAAGCTGGAGCACCCGGAGAGAACCCACGCAGACACGGGGAGAACATGCAAACTCCACACAGAAAGGCCGGGGCAACCGGGGTTTGAACCCACGACCTTCTTGCTGTGAGGCAACACCACTGTGCCACACAAGCACATTTGTTTTTGTTAAATAAACTTCTGTGTTTCTTACTCTAACCTGTCCTCCTTCTCTGCTTCTGAATCACAGTGCACTCATCGTAACTTGCTAGTTGTTTTAACACTGGTTTTACCCCAGGCACACATTGAAAAGTAAATATAGGTACATCTCAAAAAAATGTAATATTGTAGGAAAGTTCATTGTGAGTACCAGAACCAGACTGGGATTAAAGGCTCAGGAAACCTTTGCAGCTATTTTGAGTTGATTGGTTGATTAGAGCTTTTCTCATGTTGACATTTCTGTCTTGTAAATTCTTTCTTCTGAAATTCTAATATGTCTGGAGTGCTCATAAAGATTAAAACAAAAAAATGCTTGAAATATTTCACTTTATGTGCAATGAATCAAGAACATATGAATATTTTTTAAATTTTGAAAATAAACTTTTCCCACAATATCTTAAGTTTTGCACCTACAAATTTAAATGTTATTTAAACCGATATTTGCAGCAGCTGTCCGGGTGGCTGGTCTCAGATGATCTTGGAGGTGAAGATGCTGGATGTGGAGGTCCTGGGCTGGTGTGGTTACATGTGATCTGCAGTTGTGAGGCTGGTTGGATGTATTGCCAAATTCTCTGAAAAGCTTTTGGAGATGGCTTATGGTAGAGAAATGAACATTCAATTCATGGGCAACAGCTCTGGTGGACATTCCTGCAGTCAGCATGCCAATTGTACGCTCCCTCAAAACTTGCGACATCTGTGGCATTGGGCTGTGTGATGGAACTGCACATTTTTGAGTGGCCTTTTATTGTGGCCAGCCTAAGGCACACCTGTGCAATACCCATGCTGTCTGATCAGCTTCTTGATATGCCACATCTGTGAGGTGGATGGATTATCTCAGCAAAGGAGAAGTGCTCACTAACACAGATTTTGACAGATTTGTGAACAATATTTGAGAGAAATAGGTCTTTTGTGTACAAAGTCTTAGATCTTTGAGTGTAGCTCATGATGAATGGGGGAAAAAACTAAAGTGTTACGTTAATAATTTTGTTCAGTGTAGTAAGATAGAGGAGAGAAGAGTTTCTTATATCCTCAATTCATCCATGCAAATGTGAAAAAAACATGTTCATACCAGTTGGACCTCAGATTCCCAACATCTGTTTTTTTGGTCAAAGCATACCACATCAAATTCAAAACCTTAGCTAACCGCTCAAAACAAAACAAACGAGTACCATGCATGTCCTGTGACATAGTTTATAAGTCACACAACGTGTCACTTCTTTGGTTTTGGAGAGATTAATTGATCCAGCATGAATAGTGGGAGAGTAAATCCATGTGAAATACATTCAACAGGATCTAACCGTATCAGAAGCAGGAATTAGTATCCTGCAGGTCTCTCTCTTGCTCTCTCTTTCTCACACACGCACATACTGTTGAGTTTGTGTTGACTCAGGAGTATTAGCACCAGCAGCGGCTTTGATCACCATCAAGATTTTTGCTGCTTCTGCTCTGTTCTAAAGCCAAATCCCGGAGAAAAGTGAGAGTTTGACGAGGTGAAGGGCAAACAGGTCACTCTCTCAGCCTGCATTCAGAGCTGTCATTATCATTTCCATTACCTCATCACTTCCTTTAATGGATAGAAAACAGATAGTCAGCATTGATAGTAGTTACACAGCACTCTTTTGGCCCCCT
The DNA here is from genome assembly GCF_021292245.1 of Micropterus dolomieu. Lineage (NCBI taxonomy): Eukaryota > Metazoa > Chordata > Actinopteri > Centrarchiformes > Centrarchidae > Micropterus > Micropterus dolomieu. The sequence goes on from NC_060160.1 coordinate 15,826,147, forward strand.
GTTGCTGAAAGTAGGATACTTTAACTCTTCACTTCTTAAATAAAAGACACATGTTTTAACAGAAACTTTATGAATGCCGAGTGTTATATGAGAATACTGATACCACTGTCATGTTGGTACAGTAAATATGAAGCTACAGCCAGCAGCCAGTAAGCTTAGCTTGCCTTAACCTCCCATGAAACATGAAATAATATTTACTAAGCTTTAAAGGTACTAGCTATCGAGTAGCTTGCTCATTAGAAACCATTGTGTAAATTGTGTAAAAGCAACCTGTACTTTCTCCCATAATTTACATAACCTTGTGCCAAGCAGCTGTAATACAACAAAGCTCTTCTCCTCCACAGACATTCATACTCTGCAGGTAAACACTAAACTTCCTGTCCAACCACTATGTCATGTTTTATTTCTCAGTTTTTTGGCAAATCACTACTAAGTTTCCAGGTGAATTTCACTCACAGTTAAAAAAGAAAGCAAATCAGCGAGGGTCCCAAAATGTTAAACTATTCATTTAAATACTTGTATGAATGAATAAACCTGTGTAAGTTGTACAGAAGAGGGCAAACTAAACAAAATGTCGCCTGCAGGATAAAATTTGGACATTTAAATTCAGAATTACAGCCTTGTGTTCTTCACAGCCACACTCTGATGCTGTCATTACATGTTTATGAACTGTTAGTTTCAACAACAGTGGCCTAATTATTAACATCTTTTCCCTTTCAGCTTTTTGTTTTCAGTTGTTAAAACACATCGGGTGACTACAGTTTTAGGACAGTCAATAAATCATCAGTGTCCCTTGTGAGGAAACATGAGGCTCACATTTTAGCAGTCTAGAGATTTTTATCCTGATGTTTTTATGAAGCAGTGGTTGGGATATTGTTGTGTACACATTTTCTGTTAAAACTGTTTTCAATTTGATCCTGTTTTGCATTTTAAGCCTCTTACCGCACAGATACTAAACATCCCCTTGCAGAAATGGCAACTTATTCTGACACATAATCACACTTTTAGTTTCTCCCTTTTCAGCTTGTTTTATCTGAGTAACTGCAACTGAAATATTTTCTTTATTCTTACAAATGTTTTTCATTACTCAAGGAAATAGAGTGTACAGCCATGCTAGCAGCTCTGTGAGACTGCACTTCGGCACTGTGCATAGTCTGTAAAAGAAGTGGACGTAGCCATGTCACCCATTGCTTTGTGGGCTACCTTTCTGAAACCTTGTGGTTGGCATTTTTGCCGTTGACATTGTGGCTTTTTGAAACCAGAAGTGACAATATTTGGACGGGAGGTTAGATCTAGCTAGCTTGTTTAGTAAGGTGCATCCATAATTCATGTTAACTGCGATATTAATTGGGATGCTAGTGGAAAACAGGCTTATAACAAAATGTACTACCAGAAATAATAATAATAATAATAATAATAATAATAATAATAATAATAAAATGTACGTTAGCCTACATAGTGGAGTGGATACAATTCACCTCTATCCTGATTGAACAGTCACCATGTTAGCAACTTGTCAATCACAAGGTAGCCAGACTGTAAAGCTTACCCTGCTTTGTCGTCTAATTTATGAAATGAACATCCTGCTGTATTGAAGAAGACTTGAAACTAACAACTGACTCATTAGGAAAGTGTTTACTGAGGTAATAAATCAAGTGAGAAGTAAAATCATTTTTTCATTGACTCCAATGCGATCAGACTACTTTTTGCTACCAGTGGAGTCGCCCCTGCTGGCCACTAGAAAGAATGCAGGTTTAAGGAATTGTCTTCACTTTTCAGACCTGGAGGTTGCCACTTGGCACAGCGGGGTCTTTAAGCCAAGTGCTAATGTCAGTATGCTCACAATAATAATGCTAAGTTACTGATGCCAAGCATGTTCATCATCTTAGTTTAATGTGCATACTAACATTTTATAATTAGCACTAAACACGAAGTACTTAAGCTGATGAGAATTACATTAGTTTTGCAAGTTTCAGTCATACACCAAAGAATGGCACAGATTAAAATAAAATAAAATAACTTTGTGTTAGATGAAAAGTCTGAGGATTTTGTGACGAAGTGGGTTTGCTCACCACTTGGCCCATACAGGCCATTACCTTCTAGTTTATACATATAAGTATTTATTTTTTTGTAATTTACCATAGCTTGTGTAAAAGTGCACCACTTACTATCCCGGGTGGTTTGTGTTTGCATTATGTTACAGTTGACAGCAAAGCATATTATAAGTTAGATTAAACACACAGTCATAAGTTAGTTTCAGCTCCATTTTATTAGGTTTCAAGTTTAAACATGGTTTAATTGTTTTCCTGTGTTAATACTTACAATTGTTTGTTCCTTTGTTCAGTTCCACCATGCAGGACAATTGTTTGGGGAGGGGCCGGCTACAAGTTTAATGCGTTATTTTTCTGAAGTCTTTTTGTTTGTTTGATTGTTGAATTATCTGTGTACTGCAGACCACGGTAAATCAAATAATCACCTCTGTGAACATACAATGTTTGAGTCTGCCTACCTACCACCTTCCTAGCCACTCTGGCCAGACTACACCACAGATTTACTGTAGGATTGTGTCAAGTTACTATAGTTCATCCTGAGGAAGAACATGAATGTGTCTATAAAGTTTTCATGGCATGACCATAGCATGGTTAAAAACATTCATCAGAGCATTAAATATGTACTGATAGATTTGTTCACATACCTCAAATCCTGGCTTTACAACCCCTATCCTTTATTATTTAGTATTATGGGATTTATTATTATTTAATGTGCTTTTCATGCATTATATTTCTTTCTCTGTGGTAGAAAAGTATTGTGGCTTGTATTGCACAGCCAGAGCCACACTAGTGGTCAGAAAAACCTTAATGAAACAGTGAAGCGACTGCATGGCTTCCGATTGATGTTTTAATGGAGCTGTTTGTTGCAAATTGCAGAGGCTCTAACAGGTCAGTGAGCTTATTTGACCTGTTCTTAATTATGGCAATTATGTCAAAGGCTGGCTGTGAACAGCAGTGGGTTTCCTATTGACTCTGAAGCACGTTGTCAGTTTGTGAGTCTGGTAAACAGATACTGGTTTCAGGCAGAAGCCAAAGGAAGTGTTTATTTATCTTGTCATTTGTTAATTGTTGTATTATAATGCTACTGAACCCTATAATTAATAACACAACAGCTATAATTATATCACTGCATCCAGTCTTCCTGTTGTTTTTCAAGGTGAAAATGTAAAAGAATCTCATGACATATTCAACTGTTTATATATTGTGCAGTGTGTCCAGAGATCAAACCTTCAAGGTACTGACACAAACTGCAGTAAGCACAATTTTTCAGTTTTGGGGGTCAGAAGATATGTATTTCTCAAGGTTAAAACTGGGCTAAAGTTGTTTGAAAGTTGTTTATAACATCTGCTTCACTTTAACAATTCAAAACAGTATTTAACCCTCTTGTTGTCTTAAAGGGAGAACTCCCCCTCCAATGAAGTTTATTCTTAACAGGAATGGCTAAACTAAACCTGCCATGAAAAGCTTTTTTATAATTGTACAGAAGCTATACACCATCAGGTTAAGTCCAAGCAATTATAAAATGTTTTACAGATTAAATCTGTAAATTATGTTTTTTAATGAATCAGGTTGAAATACAATATAAAAACCTAGACACAGTTTTTAGCAAAATTTAGCCTGTCTACATGTTTTGTCATAAAAATTCAATGCTTAGTGGTTGGTAGATGTTTTCTATTGACCACGAGCTGACTCTTTTAGGCTGTAAGCACAGCAGTTTTACACAGCGGTAAATAACCACACCTCACCCCTCTATTTTTTTTATTGTGATGTATTTTTTAGGGCATGATAAAAAAAATCAGAAGACACGAAAAATATCACCTCAGACGAAGATAACAGGCCAAAATTTCCTGAGCCGAGTGAGATGTGTAAACTCACCTTTTTTGTATTTATTCACAAAGTTATGCTTAGTTTGTCAACTAAGACTCACAACTCACAACTCACACTTGAGCCGACTGTTAGGGAGCAACCCTAGTTGTGCTTCATAATGCCACCTTTAACAGATGAAACAAATAAATTTTAAAGCATAAAAACATCTCTTTTATTGTTTATTGCTATCGCTAAAGTAATCACTAATAGGTGCGTTTGGTTGAATCACTATCTACTAGTTTATACTGGGAGATTTATGCCACAGACAACAGAAGTTCCTCTGAATCACACAGGGTCATTTTGGTGAGTGAACCAAATACTTAAATTACACATCACTTACCTGTGAGTCTATGTCACTTCTGTTTCTCTCGCTCATTAGTCTTTATCTCCTTCATTATGTCATTGATGTTGTTGTCTGTCAGCTTGCAGTCTACTTCATCTGAGGCAGGCTGTGTTTAAGTGGGGCGCTTGGAGCTTGAAGTGAAGTCTGGTCTGAGATCAGTAAAACCGCTGGTTTGGACTGTGGCTGCAGTCTATACGTGCTCCTGCTTTGGCCTTTCACATCAGTTAGACACAGGTTTTCTGCTTGGGCAATTACATCATGACTCTGAGCTTTGTTTTTCTCCCCTGCTGTTAGCAAGTGTCAGGAATGGAGAGGTCAGCGTCTGTCTTTTATGACACTTGAATCTGAAGCGTGTGAGGACAGCATTTTACACCTGGCTCTGTCAGGTATCAAGGTGTTTTAGTCTTTTAGTCTTGCTTTCTCCCTCCAGTCATTACACACATGACCTAAGGAAAGTATCCGTGCATCTTTCAAGCAAATAATCCCCTTTTCAGGAATGAGTCCTTCCTAATAACGTTTAATGTTTAACATTTGTTGGAAGAATGTGTATATGTACTCGGGAAACTATTTACCCCTATGCTATGTTTGTGTATTGTGAAGTAATGAAGTTAATTACATGGCAGTGATTAAGCTAGCCACATTAACATCTTGCACTGCTAACTGCACGGTCGAGTTGTGGTACCTACCTAATAGCTATAGAAAAATGTTGTAGTGTTGTAGTGAGTAGGCTCTGTATTTATGTTTGCCGAAATGTCTTCTTTACTGAGTGAGTCTACTGTTGCAACATGTTATCAATGTTATATGTTTATATATATTAAAGGAGACCTATTATACTGCATTTCCAGTCCTATATTGTAGTTCTGTGACCCCCTGTATGGCAGCTTTGCATGATTCAAGGTTAAAAAAAAATCTTTTTCTATCTTACACAGGCTCTTCATGACTTCATTTCAGCCCCTGTCTGAAACAAGCTGTATCATCATTTTTATCATTTACATTTAGCTGACGCTTTTATCCAAAGCAACTTAGAATTACTATACATTAGAGGTCACACGCCTCTGGAGCAACTAGGGGTTAAGTGACTTGCTCAGGGACACAATGGGTCACTGAACCCAGGTCTCTCACACTAAAGGAATGTGTCTTATCCATTGCGCCATCACCACCCCCGTGAGGTTTAGATGCTCCTGTGTCTTTAAGGCCCCACCTCTCAAAGTCCAGTGTCTTCTTCATAGGTCTTTTCAAGTCTGCATGTTTTGTTTATTAATGACATAGGATGTCATTGGGCCAAGCCCAAGTTCTGTTTCCTATTGTGCTAAGATTTGAGTTAGTTAACATTTGCTCAAGTCTTTGACGCAATGCTACTTATATTTAAGTGTCTACCAAAGATCCCCTTAGGTTTTACTTATGAGTCCCAGAGCACTTTGGCATGACTGACAGTCTGTAAAATTTCTCTTTGCTGTTTTATTGTTATTTGTTGTTATACATTGAAGAGCCAGCTGTTAATAGTCTACGTGTAGCGCTGTCCAAACTATTTGTAGAGTTTATGCCGTAATTGTCTTGTGCTGTAGCAATATCCATAAATATTTCTACAAAGAAAGGAAAAGTGGATTCATGTGCAAAAGGTTTTCTTTGGACACCGTCATCTGACGTTTGCTGGCAACCTCCAGGTCCAGGATTAAGATGCACATTAAAAGAATAGAACAGAGAGAGTTGGTAAACCTCCATCTTCCAGGGGGAGAAGCTCCCTTCCCATTGTTGTAGCAAAACTTACGTTGTAGAATACAAGGTGTACTGGCTCCACGAGTCGAGGAGCATCTCAGCAAGATGCCAACCGGTGACAGGCAGCGGGGCAGTTGCTCCACAGGGACAGGATGATAACAATCAATAGATACAGGATCAAGAGTGCGGAGTGTGATAAGTCTTGATATATATTTCCATCAAGGAAGGTGACCATGATATCAATTTTGTCCTTCCAATCTCAGTAGAGGAGGTTGACGGTTTCCCAGCATGTTTTAGGAAAGGTGAGACCTGCTGTCATGTCAGAGTGAAGTTATATTTCAGAACTGTGGATATTTAGGAGGAGAACTGCACATATTGTGACATTCTTCTGGCATTTGTATTGATTGTATATTGTAATTTTGATAATCCAGTCTTTACACACGTGACACCCTGCACCCAGAAATGATTGTGGCCAGCTGTTTATTGCCAAGTAATAGTTACAGTTTGTAACTCTCCATAAAACCACACATTGTTTCTGTCTGTGTGTGGATTAAACAAATGAGATATAAAACATCAAATACTTACCCCTGCTTCCAATCTTCATGCTAAACTAAGCCAGTGGTCTCACGGCTCTAGCTTACTTGAGAGTAGTATCAATCTTCGGAGCTCTCTGAAAGAAAGAGAATTGTATTGCTTTCAGAATGAACAAACAGATATATTTGGTCCTAAACTATTAGTGACGAACAAAACTTGTACAGATGATGCTTCGCACGTGTTACTGTATGATGCATATTTTGTGATAAATTGATATAATGTGTCTGTGGTAACTAATCTTTTGTTAGTCTGACAGCACAACGACATCCCCTGCTGAGACAATAACTGATGAAAATGTTTCATTTTGTTAGAGAAAGATTCTTTTCTCTACAGAGGCAGCACTGCACCATCTGGTATGCTGTTCAGAAAAATATAAGCCAGGCCAATATGTTAAATATTTAAAATGGTATGTGGACATACAGTATCTGATCGAAAGATAAGTCAGCACCTACATATATGTCTGTTTTTATGTGAATTTCTTTAGTGGATATCATTCTGGGAAAACAATTCTGCGAGCTGTGGTCTAAGTACAGGTAATAACAAACACACACACGCTCTCTAATGCTGTGTAATGCACTCCTTCATGCTTACTGATGGATTACTTTACGCAGCTCACATCAGTGCCAAGAACTTCTAATAATAATGGAGATGTGAGCTGAGGTTAACGTTTGGCAGCCCGGCAGATAGAAATATGTCTTCAAACTCTAGCACTGCATTTGTCTCTGCAAATACACAGACAGTGGAGATATATCTGTTAAGTGATCCAAAAAAAAGAAGCCTCTCTGCGTGTTTCTGACTTATGTGCACATTGTGGCTTCCTTCTATGGAAATTATATTTTTCTCAGTTTTGTCTTTTTGACATTCAAACCTCTGGAAGGACTTGAAAAAATATTCCCTGCCGAGCTTGTTCTCCTTTCTCAGAAGGTTGTGGTTAGTCTGATTAGCAGCGTGGCAGAGTTAGCAGCCAGAAGTAACATTAACAGAGACCTGATCGCGATCCTGGTTTTGACGATGAATAAACACTGAAATGCACCCTTAAACCTGTCTGGTTCATCCCAAACAAAAACAAAAACATTTCAGAAATATGCATTTGCTTTCTTTGCTCTCACTGCACTTTGCAAAGGTGCTTGGAGACAGATTTCTTTTTCTTTTGGAAAGAGCCAGGCTTGCTGTTTACCCCTGATTCCAGTCTTTACTGAACGTATTACAGTATGACACTTCTGTAAGTTTCAATTTATAATTAAGTTAAGTTCAAGTGTATATATTTTTATGTTTTTTTCTAATATTCATCTTCGATCCTCTGCTCTTCCCCAGTTGTTATTGCACTCATATACTGTTTCTGTTTGTGAGAGCATCACCTCATTGTTTGCTTTGCATCAAAGTCCTCGGCAGTGCATTCAGCAGTTTAGAAAATTACCTTAGGCTTTGATTTTTTGCCAGAAAGAAGGAAATAAAATGGAGTCGGAGATTTTACTCTCATGCCAAGAGCAGCAAAACAAACCATGATTTTGCAATACCGTATGTCTAATTTCTACTGAAAATTGCAGAAAACCTGAAGACCTGCTTTTGTGTCACCATAAGAGTTTAAATGAACTTGCCTTGAGCTAAAGTGCACAAGATCAACAAGGAAATGTGATATTTATTGCCTTAGATGTGGTTCCTGTGCAAACCTTTACAGACAGGCAACCTGAGCCGCTTGGTATTAGCTGTTCCATTAACACATCCACGAGTTTTCTCCAATGAGACAGCAAGCGAGACAGAACAAGAGGATGAGAGAGGAAGAAAGATCTCATTTGTCCACTTCTTGGAGAGTTACTGGATGATATTTAATGTGTCAAACTACAGCAGAGGAATTGTTTGCACAACTCTGTGAAGCATGGGGAGACTTGTTTACAGTAACTGGGCCACAATAAATGGGGAGACACTTCCTGATGGGACCTGATAAGACTTCTACACACAGACAAACACACCAAAGATGGAGGAAACACGTCCTGACAGACCCAGACAGCTTCGTATTTCACTTTTATTAGATTAGACATCAAGCACAAGTAGTTTCCTGCCAACTGTGGGGGTAAACAACATGCTCACTGCTGCACGACAACATCTGTCAGTACATCAGTCTGTTAGTTAATACAGTTATAAAGTGATAGATTCAGAGAGGCATAGCATATTGTAAATGGGTAAAGGGATTAAATGTAAGTTAAAAGGAAACACATGCAGAAATAAATGAAGAACTCACTGCACATCCTCATCATTTTCAGCCATACTGTAATTTGCCTTCCATTAGTTTTTAGTACGTTTTTGTATATATAGCAAGTTTTGTAAATAACACAAAATAAGATGACATTATTGGTCCCACACTGAGGAAATTCAAATATGCACACAGGGAGTACATTTACCATCGTTAGTGACATTTTGACCATTTAGGCCACTCTACATGTTCATAGCCGGTCTAGAGCAACTGTGTTCACTGTATGAATGTTGTTGAATATGTAAATAACTTCATAAATATTAGATGTTAGTTAAATCAGCACTCCATGAGGAAAATATTTCTGTACAGCTCGAGTTAGATTTAAAGTCTGGCCCAACAAACTCACTTCACGCCACATAAAATTGACACAATTTATTTGGCTGCAGCCCTGCAATTAAGGAATCAAGGGCTTCAAGTAGTTGCATCTCCACAGAACCACCATGTCTGGAGTGTCCTTGAGCTAGACATTAAACCCTCGGCAGCTCCATAAATGGTGCAATTGAGCCACAAATCTGATCTCCCTCCAGTGAACATAAAAAGTTAACTTACATATGCCCAACAATAAACTGTCAAGATGGATATTCACAGTAAGTTTTGTATTATGCACATTATACCTGTAACAACGCCAAAACAAAAGCTGGACAATGGGATGTCAACCAAAAAGAAAAGCCTGTTTCAATTAGTGTGTTTCCTTATTGGCAAGTGATAATCTTTTTCAAATGCACAAATGATCTCTCTAGCTGTGTTTCCAGAAATTTTGTCCAAACAATGCTAAGTGGGATAACAAGAAAAACATGTCACATCACTGTTCTTCAGGCTAACCAGATGTGACTCACAGAAACGTTTGAAACCACATGCACGGCCGGTGTAATGCAACTTTTGTCTCAAAACAAACGCAGACAAAGTAACATCAACACATTCTATTATAATGCAGTGCCAGAAATATTGAATTAACCCCTCACTGACACTTCAAAGAGATTATTTAGAAATTCTGTATTTTAAGTCATGAAATGCCTGGCAGTTGTGAGATGGATCGTACTCCTTTAATGAAAAGATTGGTGGGCTTGTTTTTTCAAAATGCTCTTGTGCTTCTCTCTCCAGCTCAGTCTCCATCAACCATCCTGCTGCCAACAAACCAGCCTCCGTTCACGGAAGAAGAAATGTCACGTAATGAGACCTGAGACAAAGCCTTACTTCTGCAGGCGATTCAAAGTAATGAGGCTCTTCTAATTTAATTACATGATTAGATTTGAGATCATCCTGAGAGATGGTATACGTAGTCAGACAAAGGTCAGGGGAACGTGGTGAGAGGGAGACGACAGCTAGGTGCCTTAATACTGGACGACGCCAGCTTGGCCTCTGTGTATAGTCAATACGTGGACGACCTGCAAGATGTTTGAGGAATAACATGAAATCCCCTCAATGGAGGCATGATGTGTGACCTGAGCAGAAGACCCCAGATGGGCCTCAAAGTGCACTCAGCACTCATACATAATGTCATAAATAAAAAGTTCAAGACACTCCACAAGACTATAATGAAGGAGAATCCAAAAACAACTGTGACTGACATATTGTCACCCTTTACGTTGATATAGCCAACTTGTTACCAATCAGCTGCTTCTTTACACAAACATTAGCATTCATTTGGAGTTCTGTTTTTGGTCAAGTGGTGATTATAATTCCAATATTGTCTCTCCTTTTAGCTCCTATTTGGTCTCCACCAGCTTCTGAGGGAAATATTTGTTTTATATTTTTGTTGTTGTTGTTGTTGATAAATGTTCCACAATGTTCACCAGCCTGTTGCCAACCTTTTCTAATTTCTATTTGCCTGTTGCCTTTTTCTATTTTGTGCTAGACAAGTACTGTACAGTTGGCTTTTCGATTTTTTGTTGTTGTTGTTGGCTGAAAACGAGCACTGAACACGCTGATGAGACTGAACCAAAACAGTAAAGTTGCAAAAACAATAAGCTGAAAGATGCTAAAAAAATATTACTAATTAATTAATTTATGAGTTTGTCATTGTAGATTATACAGCTCCTTTAGCTTTTTAAGCCCAGGCTGAAAATGGTGAGCTGCTGTTGTCTGCCACTTTGTGGCTTATAAGTAACCCCAATGAATGTAGAGGCTGTGCTGCTTTTTACCGGAGATCATTTGGTTTTCACCCCTGCATGATCTCACACACTTAGTGTAGATACCTGCTTGTGATGTTCCCAGCAATCCAGTTGTTATTCATGATTTTGTATTGTAATCTGCATCACCTCCTCCTGGCCTCTCTGCTTTACTTCTGACCTATGTTTCCCAGGAGCTTACAAATAACATAAAGAAATGAAGATCACCGGCATTAACCTGCAAGTTGTAGCAGCACTGCATTCTGGGAAAAAAGAAACTCCTGCTCTTTGGTTTTACGGTGCTGAAACTAAAACCTCAGATTCAGGCTACAGTTAATGTTTTAGATATTGGAAACAAGTGATACACAATTGAAGCTATGCTGAAGTATAATGATCTGTTTCCTCTGTTTTCCAGGTTACCACAGAAACAAAACAAACCTTAACCCTAGGTGGTACATTTTAAACAAAGTGTAGTATCCTGACTCTTTAATCTTCAGATGCTGTAATGATGTAGTCCAGGAAACAGGACCCCCACGGTACAGTCCTGACCTCTTTGGCATTGATGCAATGTGCTGATGATTACTTTATTTCTCCATTGTGATTGTGAAAATACATCAAATTAAATAAGTCCCTGCAGCTCCTTCTCTTAACCTGTTTTTGGTTCAAAAACAAAACAACAGGATGACATTTTAAATCCATCCCAGCTTTTTTTTTTCTCTCCTTGAAAATCTTTTATCGACATCTTTATCGCTATCATCCTTATAAATGTAACTTGTGCATGGTTCAAGCAACAGGGTTGCAGCTTCATTGACAACAGTATACCTTTCCCCTTACCAAAAATAACTGTGAAATAAAAAGTTTTGCCATAAGTGGACAAAAGAAAATCGCATGTACAAACCTAATTTTGATCTCAACTGACTTGCTGCATGTGTTAAGTCTTTAGTGTCTTTTTTTTTTTAGATGCAGCTAAGTGTGTTATGCGTGAGTTATTGCCACTTTCTTGTAGTCAATTTAGAATCTGTATGTGATTCTGCAGATGTGATGACAATGGCACACTGATGAGCAGAGGTGGGAGATTGTGTATTAGCTTTGGACAGCTTTCACGCCCTTGTTAGAATACCCTCATGTGAGAAAACAATTCTGTGTGGCTGTAGCAGCATGAGAACATGTCCAGTGGTGGTTTTTTTAGATTGAAATGTAAAGACAAAAGGATGTGGAGACACTAGATGCTGAAAGGCAACCACGATTGTGTTATAATGAGGAAATCTCCTGTACAATAGCTCATGCAGCAGAGGTGCAATTTGAGGTTATTCATTGGTCCGAGTTGGCTGAGGCTTTGACAGCCGGTTTGGTAAAGACCTCTCTTGGAAATACAAGACAGACAATCACAATCAGCGTGTCCAAATCAGCCTGTGGAAACCCTTTTTACTTTATGCATTTCCCCCCAGACAGAATAATGATGGATCCCACAGAGCACATGAGGGAATTTTTGCATCTGGGAGTGTGCTAACTGAAAACTGAAAGAGGACTCGCAGAAATTGCGCTAAGAGCCTGAGCGACGATTCCTGAACAGTCTTGGCAAACCTGCTCACAACCTCAGAAAACTTGAAAGTGAACTTAAACAGTGGCACATGGTCAGAGATAGGAAAGAAGCTGTCCACTTGTTACATCCTCATGTTCTGTTTTGTGCCCAGGGGATGTCCTCTATCACAGCCAGTAGCAGTTTACTTCATTCCACGTGTGGCTGAATGGACACTGGATGGTGGATATTTTATTTTTTGATGTCAGTTAGTGTTTAAACAGGCTCCCTTGTAGACCTGTTGAGTTGATTGCACACAGTGGCACCATAATAAAAACAAATGCTTTAAGTCATGAAAGCATGTTTTAATATTGTTTGAACAATCAATGTTATTTAGTTCAAATCAACCTTCTTTAACCATGTAAGGGTGGCAATCTGAATCCAGCAGCTTGACATCTAGATCTGCCTGTCCCTCCTCTCCAGACACATTTCTGTTTCCCCAGGCCGCTTCAATGCCTTTTCCCCCCACCAACCTTATATAACCTGAACCCTAACCTGGACCTGGACCTGCCTGCCTGCCTTCAATAATGTATAGAGAGCAATTTTTTTTCAATGGGCCCATATGAAATGTTTATAAAGGCACATTCAAGAAAATGTCAGAATGAGAAAGGGGACAATTTCTTCAGACATTTGTTTTGGCTAACTTTCCAGTTTTATTTATTTTTTGCATGTTAAATGAAGCGTAGCAGCAGCTGAGTCTCTTATCATTGGCTCATTCATCAGCTGACTAGCAATGTCCAGTTATATTCTCAGTGTTGTTGTACTGACAGACAATGGTTAATTAACTGGGGTAAGTGTCTCTAAAAGGTCAGAGATCAAATGATGCTAAAATGTAGTGTTCATTAGCATCATCAAGGATCAGGGTGGTTTATATATCATTATACAACACCAGGTTGTATAACAAAAAGAAAGTGTGTGGTCCTTTCTTGCTACACACACGGAGACAGATGACAAAATGTATTGTAAAATGTGGTAACATGTAAAAAAAGAAAAATTACTATTCTCAAATTCAAACGAGCTCTTCAAGTTAGAGCCCTGGCATTTTCCTGTAGAGAGGTGCATGAACAGTGGCGTGGATGCTGCTCATCAAGTCTGGTGCCCTGATTCTGGGGAGAATACTGAATTATTAAAAGATGGTTTCAGTCATTTTTTGCTAACAGTTTAGAGACTAAAAGACAGACCAGGTGGGAGTGTGAACAACATACAACAAAGATCTGTTTCAAACTCTGTTGTTCCTGGTATAAACATTTGTCGACTGAGTCACCAGGAAGCCATCTGACTTTCGCTTGGACTGCAGGCGATCAAACATATCTTTACATAAAAAGTCCTAAAAGCCCTTTAATGTGAACATTGTGTCATTATAGCTGCTCTACTGTCTGTGCAATTGCTGTGCTTATCATTCCACCTGGATGCTGTATCTGTGACAAATTCTCATAATAATTCAGCAGCAAGTTTCTGATTAAATGAACAAGGAGGCATATTTGAGTGAGTCTGTTGCACCTGTGGACTCTTCTATCGGTATCCATGTTAAATTTCCCCTGAAGTCTTCGAGAGGATGACCTTTCAAAATGAGGAATATCTCCAGGTGCTGTTATAACCACAGTGACAACAGCTGCATTTTACACCCTTGAAAGAAGAAGTTATTAGTCTCCTCTATTTTTTCTATGGTCCCCTATCCTGAGGCTATTTTCCTCCCACTCCACAGCCAACCTCACGTTGGCTGTCACTGTGCAAATCTGCAGTGTGAAGAGTAAAACCTCAAACTGTCGTTGATTGACAGGTTCACCAATGAACATGAAGGTGCTCTGCAGTGGGCTGATGAAGCAAGCTTTGATTGATGTATTAGTATCTGAAGAACACAATAGTATGTCCATGTAAAACAATCATTGGAATAAAGGAAAAACACTTGAGAAAGATGGATTGGCCTGAATTGTGAAACAGAAATAAAGAGAATGTATTCAAATATAATGTTTAGAGAGCTATGTAAAAATTATCACTTTGGTTTTTGCAGGGGTCGAGCCAAACATTATTCTCTTTATAGCTGAGAGGAGAAGAAAACGCTTTTTCCAATTTTGCATTTGTGAGGCTTTTGTCACTCCACCTTTGTAGTTTAGCACCGTAAGAGACAAAGAGGCAAATTTATGTTTTTTGTAAGACAACTTTGGCTGAAAAATAATAAAGATGGTATGATACAGTTTAGTAAAACACATGCTGTTGTCTGACTACAGGCTCTAAAACACACATCTAAAAACATCTGCATTGTGCAAACTGAGGGTAAACATAAAAAAACACAAATCCACAGTTTTGCACGTTCACCAGCTGTTTATGATGATGAGTGCAACATCTTTACTTCAGCTTTTGTTCAAAACACCAGTTGTCATGAGTGAAGGATTGCAATTGTCTACTTTGAAAAACCTCATCAACACAGAGGCGATGTGTGTATATGTACATCTCAGCAGGTAATTAGAAACACATGGCAGCACATGCCATGGTAAATGGAAAGAAAGATGATGAGGTCTTCTTTTGAGTTTGGAGGATTGAGAATCTGTTATTCAGCCTACCCTCACTGACATAAATGGTGTGGACAAAATAACAGAAACACCTCTCTGCATAATGCAATACAATTCAACAGCACCACAAACTATGTTCTTCAAAATCATCATCAACAACTCTCTAAAACAGCAACTGAATGTATATATAACACACTAAAAGGGCCCTTCTGTGGTCTCTGCTCATTGTTGTAATTACTTCAATTTATTTTTTATGAGCAAGCTGGTGTCACCACCTGCAGTTGGTGGCAGAGATAATCCTCTTTTGAGACCTAATAACTGAAGATGAAAACACATCCTGACAGCAGGCTGAGGGGAACCTGAGAAAATGAATGTCTCTAGGACCAGGAGCCTTTATGACTGGTGTCTAACACACAGAGTGAGTGAGAGAGAGAGAGAGAGCGAGCAGAGGGAGTAAAGGGGGAGAGAGAGAGAGAGAGAGAGAGAGAGAGAGAGAGAGTTGTCGTCACAGGGAGCTGCAGCAGCATCAGCATCACCGGAATGAGTAACAGTGCGCAACTTGGCGAAACAACTGTCCGGAGGAGCGCGCGTGTGTCCGTATAGCTGTGTGTTTCACGAGCCTGTTTGTGACTGTCGGTATTCATGAAGACGTAAAGGTGCCAAAAGACTACACCAACTGTCTGTGGATCTGCCGGAAAAAAGGGAGCCATGGATTATATAAAAAACCACAACACTTTTCTCTCCATCATCATTTTGATAAGTAAGTACAGTAATTCACTTTTACCTCAATTAGTGTTTTGCCAAAGCAAGACTAGATAACCACACTGAAACTTTTCCCTCTTCAGTGCTTAATTATTTTACGTTTCCTTTAAAGGATTGAATGAATACCCGATTTACATCCAAATGTTGAATAATTTTTTAACGAACAAAAAAATCGGCATAAGAAAAAGCCAATTTATCCATGCGCTACTGTTTTACCAGTTGGTTCATCGGGATAAGCAGTAGGTGGCGCTCATTATCCAGTCAGGTGACATTAAACCGAAAAACTTAATAAAAGAGCGCAAATTTAACCTCAAATGGTAGGAACAATTTAGAAAACATGACGGAAATGTGTCATTTATGTTTGTTTCATGTACCTTATTCATTTGACACAGGGTCAGTAGTGATCTCAGGGTCAGTAGATCAGTCATCTGTTCCATTTTCAGTCTCTTCAGTGGACCTTAAGTCACGTGCTTCATGTGGGCTACATTGGGATTAACAAACTTTTCAACCTCAGCCAAGCATAAAAAACCTTTTTGTCCAGTACGTAGACTGAGCAGGTTGCCGTTTGATTTAATCTTTTTGAGTGCCTGTAAATATTCAGCAATTCTCTCTCTCTCTCTCTCTCTCTCTCGCTCTCTCTCTCTCTCTCTCTAGCCTATCTTTCTCTCATTTGCATGTACATGTCTGAAGGTGTCAGCTGAAGTGTCATATTCTCTTGAGGCACACTTGTGGGAATTTTATTTACATTAATTTACACTTCAGCGCAATAGCAGGGCTTGGCAAGAAATGGGCTCTGCAACGGCTCATAATAGTTAATTCAATTAAATTCAATTTTATTTAGATAGTGCCAATTCATAACAGAAGTTGAGAAGACAAGGTGGGCGGCCATCTGCCTGCTAAGTAACACTTCCTGCAAGTTGGTGGGTTTGCATTTATGGAATATAGTGATAGTTTTAGTGTTGATATGAACAAAATAACTCTCTTCAAAAGTTAACAGTAAAGCAGGTTAATGGTCAGATGTAATTGTGTTCACTTTTTCATCTTTAGGCTATTAACTGAAAAAGGTAAAAACATGTGTATACAGTTATGAGCACATTAGGAAGGTGGAATTATTCACAGCATCAGCTTCTGTTTACTTTAAAATCCCCCACCAGTCTTTGTTTTATTCTTTTACTGAAAGAAAATGTTGGTGTATTTGTGAATATGTGCCAACCATGCATGCAGCCTGTTGCAGTTGCTCCTACTCTTTTCCAACTTTTTAGCTGTCTTTCTTTTTATCTCACTTGTTCAATTTTTGTATTAACAAATTTTCCTTTGGGGATCAATAAAGTATGTCTGATTCTGTATTTGTGCTGCTTGTGCTTACCAATCCAACCAGGCTTAATATCATATGAATAGAGCGAGTGTTTATGGCCGGCAGAGGCATGTCATGTGGGTATAGACATTATGATGAGCTCACTTGGATTCACCAGAGCTGGTTTATTGGCATGACTTCATCTGGCTATAAATGTTGTTATTCAGCACATTAGTTCACCCTTTTACATATTTACAGGCTAGATTTGGATCACCTGCTTATTCTAAACGCCAAACATGTTGTCATGCCAGTGTTTGTTTTTCAAGAAACTGTCTGGTAAAAGCACAAAGGACTTTGTGCTTTTACACAGGCTTCTGCCACATGCTTTTTTGCACTCATGCTCTTGTATCTGCAGACTATTTTCTTGTAATATATGTCCTCATCTTAATGCTTTAAGCTTTTCCATTAAGATGGCAGAGCATACTTTATTTCACATATCTTCAGAAACACCACCTTTTCTCTTACAAAAGAGAGACACAGGAGGAGTGCCCCCTTGGCGTACCCCCTCGTTGGCTTTTGCTGCTACTGAGGCTGGACCCATTATAAGTGGCTCTTACTGCAGTCAATCCCAGCGACAAGAGAAAGCCCAGGGTGAGCTTTGCCAATACTCACAGTGTTATGTCAGAGCCCCCACCACCACACGCCTCCTCTCTGGTCTTGAATCGTGTCCAGCATGCAGCGTAGTCGAAAAGCAAGTGAGGGACAGTTCCCTCATAGCAGCCCTGTTTCCTTGAACCTTAAAATTACTGATTTGCAACACCAAATATGTTTTACAGTAAGAGAAATGTTATGCCGTCCGAATAAAACATTTTTTATGTTTACACTGAACGGCAAAATGTTAATATATTCACTTTAGCCATCTGCGGGTAGCAACTAAAGCATGATTAACATTTCTGTACTTTTATGCTTAGGTACTTGGTGGTTATGGTTAGGGAAAGACTGAAAAAGTTGACTGTGTCTTGAACCACAAGACACACTGTACTGTATTAATATTAGTCCAAAACCATAATCTTTAACTTTTAAACTATTTGCTGGCAGTACAAGAACAAATACCTATTGTTTTTACTATTTCATTAAGAAATTATAGCTCATTTTTGGCTCATTTCAGCCCATTGAAAGGCTAATGAAAACTAAAATGGCAGAATTCTCTAGCAACATCACTGCGTTTTCCCAACAGTCAGTGCTTGCTCACTGCAAAAAATACATAAGTGTAATGCAATCAGTTTAGAAAGCCAGCTGTAAATCCTGGCCTATTGTATACTTTGTGCAGCCTGCTGCTGTACAGTATAACACTAGAGGTATTAACATTGCTGTTTCAGACACTGTTAACTGTTCCCTTCTCCCCTCCACTAACAGTTCTGTCAAATGCCACGTAGCATCTTTCAAAATGGAACGGCACAAAGCCAAAATGCAAAGACGGCAGTCTTTTAAGAGAAAGTGCTTCTTTTCACACAGACTCATGCCATCATTTCTGTTAGGATGCCTTTGCTAAATTGCCACAAAATGAGGATCAGAAAGAATGCTTTCTTTAATCTTGATAGAAGTTAAAATATGCAAATAGTAAAATCCCACACTGTATTTCTGTGTCTGTTATGTACCTTTTCAGTTTGCTGCCCTGTTTCCTGTCTTCAGTAACAAAAAACAGACAAAATTACATCCTTCAGTTCAGGCCTCTGTTTTGATTTGACTTTAGCTTTTAGTGCTATTGAAGATACTGGCTGAGTGAAACAGAGGCTTACATAAACTGATTTGGGATCACTTCAGTGATCATTACCAATTCATACTAAAACTAGGAAGGTTTTTAGTTAATGACTGTGGAGGTATGACTGCAGTGAAAATGTGATTTTGCTTTGATTGTTGATTAACAGCAGCGACTTTCAAACAGCGTTAACAGTGTGTGTGTGTGTGTGTGTTTGTGTGTGTGTGTGTGCATGCAGTTTTAATGAGTCTACTCAAACTAATCATCTGTGTTTATTTTGCACTATTAGTCCCCATGTGGCTCTGTGAATGTAAAAAAGATGGGTCTGATCTGCACTTAAACTTAATGAGCATAGTTTGACTCTCATTAGTGCAGGCAGCCCAGAGATCACACACACAGACACACAAGTTAGGTCGTCACCAAATGATTCTCAGTGTCGACCTTTCAGAGTTCATGCTTTGGCATAAATGATAATGCGCACCGGGATCTTTTTTCATCAAATGATCAAATGAAACGTTAAGGTAAAAACTGATTGGTCCGAGCCTCCAAACGTGATGAATTAGATGTTTATTCACTACAATATCTCAGGAGGCAGATGTCTTGTTGGTCTGTTCACTCAATGATCACGTAGGTCAGCCTTTTCTCAGAGGTGCAAACATAATCACTTTTGCATCTGTATGTTTTTCTTTTCCCCTGCAAGACATCAAATTTGTTGTTCTGCTCCAGGTCAAAAAGAAGTGCGCTTAATGGCATTGAAAATGTACTAGAAATTCACATTGTATGCTTATAGTACATTCATACTCCTAACATGCTTACTAAAAGTATATTAAAGATATATTCTCCTGAGTTTTAACATACTTCTCAAAAGTATACTTATATATACTTAATTAAACTTTTAATAAATATGCTTAAATAAAAGCATATTTTTCACAACATTTTAGTCTACTTATTAAAAATATATTTATTTAACGCTTAGTAAATACTATTTAGGTGTACTTTGTGGAAGTACATTGTTAAACAATTACACTTTTAGAGGGTTACAAATATATTTATGCCAAATATGCTAATTGAGTAGGCTACCGCAAAATATTGCAATTATTTTTTTTTTCTCAAATTTTTCAATATTTTTCAAAAGCATATTATTTCTTATATTTTTCAGGTAGATAGTTGAGATCAGAGACCTCTTTCATAAGGGTAACCTGGCCAAGAAGGAAGCAGCACATGTTGTTAACTTAACAAACAAACAATCGTATAGTAATAAGCATACTTTAAATCATAATGCAGTTATACTTGTTTCTGTTTGTAAACAGTAAACACATGTGTACAGAGGGGCGAAGTGTGCCCTCCCGCCCAGCCCACCAGCGCAGTGCATTCAGTTTGACCAATCAGAATCAAGTTTTTCAAATCGACGACCCAATCACACTGCTTGAAAGTCCGCTTCACGAAAGTTAACGTGTTTACTGTCGTTGAGAGAGGGAAGCTATTTTTGGCAAGAAATCATTTTGTTTCTCAGATTTTCTTTGTTTTACTTTACCATCTCGGACTTGGAAGGTGGACACCACAGACATAATAAGAAAAGAACACAGAAGAGAACAATATCCGGTCAGCTCCCTGCAGAAGTTAAATGTGAAAAGAGCTAAAGAGGTGTGACTGGCAAGTTACAAGCAGGAGAGGACAGACGCAGAGACTGCCAGCAAAAACCGTCTTTCTTGGTAAGTTTATTATTGTTAGCGAGACAACACAATTGTGTAAGTTAACTAAAGTTGAGCTCTCTCTGGGTTTGAAAATATGTTCCTTGGTGGATTAGCTAAAGCTAGCACGTAGATTAATATATTTGTTAGGTAACCTTAGTTAGCATTTTAATAGCTTCACAATCGAGACAGCAACTTTCGTTCGCCTTAAACAGTGTTGGGAGTAACGCGTTACAAAAGAAACGCAATTAACGTTACAGTAATGTATTGCTTTTTGCTGTAAGGCAGTTTTTAATGTTACTAGAATTTCGGTAATGTACAATCTCACTAACCCTATTGCTGGAATTTGATGTATGAGATTTCAACAAGGCAGGCCTGTGCACGTGTTTCTCTTCACTGCAACCATGGAGGGGGTAACGTTAACCATTACAGTGACCAATAACTCAGTTATAACAGCAATGTTAAAGTGTACACGGGTATGTAAGAATTGTTTTATAATATAATTATAATGTTTTTGTGTCCTGCAATGGCTGACTACACAATATAATAGCATGTGATGTTATATAAAATACTGCTCAACTTTATGTCCATTTGTATGGTCATAGATCCTGTATTCAACTTTTAAAACTTGAAGCTACCCTTTGCCAACTTTAAACAACTTAATGCTAAACACAGAGTTGGAATTTAAATAAAGAATAATAATAAAGATTTGCTATAAGAATAGAATTACAGTGTTTATAATGATACACAAATGAAGAACAAAACTGGGTGGAAGTACTGGCCTAACTGAATATTTAAACTCGTTTGCAACTGCATTTCTTTTCTTTTAGAGCTTCCTGGGATCGTTGCCTCACTCAGATGGCTTAGAAACCCTCAAAGGACCAGCTGGACCCTCACAAGCTCAATGTGCTAATAGGTATGTCTGGCTCCTGCAAACGATCACTGTTTTTGCTCTCACTACATGTCAATGGGGTCAGACTAAATAAACAAATATTCTTGTGAAAAAATAATTATATTAAAAATATTGTTATACATTAAGTAATTGGCTACTTTTGTACTGCTGTGTTAATGTGAAATGACATGTAGACAGCACAGTTCTTAAGCAAGTCTGAATGTTTGTGTTATTTGTTGTTTAATAACATTTTATCACATCCAGCTCCTTGGCTGAATGTACAGTAGTGTTTATGTAATGTTTTTGATCATGTTGTAATGGAAGAACTGGGCATTAACTGGGAGGGGTCCCTTGTGGAAAACCATTTCACCTGAACCTAAAAAGTTAGCATTATCAGAACAGTTAGACATGATGTCATATTGTGTTTCAGCAACTATAAACAAAATAAAAAATCTGACAATGGTAGTCAGTTAATTAGAGGTAATATTGCTTTGATATAGACAAAATATTTCCTTTTCCCTTCCACAGATGCAGTGTGATAAAGCAGTTTCCAAATCCCATAGTGTCTGCAGTTGCAGAAAATACTGTCATCATTTTACTGATTTGATTTGATTTGATTGTTTATTTTGCTGTGTGGTACATGCTGCTGCACCTTTTAATGTACAGGAATTCATTTTTGTAATGTACACAAAATTAAAGTTTTTTAGTTGTCTGTATGTGTTGTAAAATACTTTTTTTTAAACTGCTTTTTAGTAAAAAGAGCATTTTGAAAGATATTTTTAATGCATTAATAATGCATTATTCTCATACTGAATGGTTTCATAAAGCAGCTTCCCAAGATATTAATAGTGGCTCTTGGAGTATACTAGTAATAAATTACTAATACACTGAAATGCTAATAAAAATGTTCAGGGAACACATTTAAAATATATTTAAACTGTTCTTGAAGTATAGTACAAAAGGGTATTTTAAGAAGTATATTTAAATTACAGTAAAGATACTTAAAATAGGTCCAATTTAACACAAATATTAAAATATATTGTAATTATCTTAAAGTTGACTTTAAGTATTTCTAAAATGACACGTAACATACTTTAAGTTGTTCCCAAATAACACATTTAATATACACTTGGTATAGTACAATTAAAATATGATAAGTGCATCCAAAAAAAAGTGCTTCTTAAGTATATTTCGTATTCACCTGGGGCCTCCTTTCAGAATTTCTCTGACAGCCTTTTGGGACAGACCTAATTTTTCAGGACTGTCTTATTTGTTTTGACCTCTTTGTGTTTATTGTTTTCCACCTTCAGAACCAGCAAACATCTTTAACACAAAGACACAGAGACAGTGTTTCCTCCTGTGTCCGTGTGGTAAAGTTGCTGAATGAGAGTCTAATGTCTGTTGCTCAGGTGCAGTAGAGTGTAATGATGTATCTGCAGCCAGCAAAAAGAGAGATCAAAGCTGGGCCTCAGGGGCGTCACTCACTGGATTACAGACAGATGAGCAGCCAGCTGTGCAGCTCACACATTCAAGGGCGACCATGGGCCCAGACAAAACAAGCCAGAAGTTGTTTCAAGTTCTTTTTAATTCTTGTCATGAAAAACAGTAGAGAAAGAAAGAGAGACAGATAAAAACAGGCAGGAGAGACACAGCTAGGGAGCAACATTTAGAGATAAAATATGACATCAGGCTGACCGTTGGCAAGAAGTGTGAGATGTTAGACTCTGCATGAACTGTTGAAGGTGCGCTTTCCCCCCCAGGGGCAGTGCTGAAGAGAAAATGAAGCTGTGAAAATCAGGAATGAAAGGAATGAGTGCTTCATTGATTCAGAAAAAGTTTAATGTTTCAGGGTGTGACACTTCACACTTTTCACAGATATAACCATTAAATGGCACCAAAAATGTATCCGTTCTCCTTTGTTTCTGTGATATTATCAAAAGCAAATGAAGAAAATGCACAGATGGTTGAATTATTTTATTTTATTAATTTTTGGGCTCCAAATTGTGCCTCTTAGTCTTTTCTTAAAGGGTTAGTTCAAACACCAAAAACAAAAAGACAAAATATGTGTCTACCCACTCCTGTCTGCTCATAAAGCACCAGGGTTAATAACAGACAAAAACACTGTAGGTGTTGACTCTGGAAAACGATGATACCGTTGAGTTGTTCAGAATTCTTTGGCACCTGAAGCACCATACATCTCCATATAGAAAATAAGCTCCAGACATTGGTAGATCCTAATTATCTGGATAAATAGATGGAACTCCAAAATATATTAATGATGCAAGTGTAACAATATGGAGTCAGGTCAGTCTCAATATTAATGACTGCACACAAAATGATTCACAAATATATTTTGAGATTTATATATAAATGACTCTCTCCACAAACATATTTTTCAATGCACACAAAATATTTATCATTGTGTACAGATGTAAAACAAATCCACAAATAAAAAATGGTGTTCACAAACAGAAATGAACAAATATATGGATTTAAAAGAATTAGCAATTTTAATCAACAACATATTAGGATTCCTTTTACATTTATATACAAACTGTTGAACCTGCTGGTCATTAGTGGGCTTCATTGCATTTTTGTGTGGGTTTGTTGAGACTCCCCTGGAGTGGTTTGATTCGCATATGCATTTTTAAAAATATTTTTCAACAAGGAATAACTTTAGACAATCAGATGACTCCTTCTGCTTCAGCCAAGTGTAGATGTGAGGGTGTCATTTAATGTGATCACATATCTTTACATCCATACATATACACGATACACAAGATTGGTTAATAACTCTGCGAAATGTTATTAGATATGTTTGTGTTTTGAATGGGTGGATAGTGCTGTGGTCTCACAGCAAGAAGGTCGCAGGTTCAAACCCCGGGTGGTCTGGCCTTTCTGTGTGGAGTTTGCATGTTCTCCCTGTGTCTGCGTGGGTTCTCTTTGGGTGCTCTGGCTTCCTCCCACCATCCAAAGAAATGCGGACTAGGTTGATTGGTAACCCTGAATAGTCTTTAGGTGTGTGGTTGTGTGGCCCTGCGATGGATTGGCGACCTGTCCAGGTGTACCCTGCCTTTTGCCCGATGCCAGCTGGGACTGGCTCCAGTGCCCCGCGACCCTGTAAGTGGTTGAAGGATGGATGGATGGAGATATGAATGCTAGCTAATGTATGGTCCTAGGTTGTCTAATCAACTTTATAGCTAACTTTTTAGCTAATTCTAGTGTGAAATGCCACATCACTAACTTTCACATCATCATAACTCAAACATATTTAATCATTCACAACAGGAGAGTTATCACTTACCTGTGGAAAGCAGCTACCAGACTCCATGTTGAGGTTGACCTGCAAGTAGATGTAATGCTATGTTATGTGGGTTTACATTAAATGATAACATCGAATCTACTCTTATGTGATTGGCTGAAGTGGAAGGAGCCATCCGACTGGCTACAGATAATTCCCTGTTACAGAATATACATTTGTGAATCGAGCCACAGCAGGGCAGTCACAAAACCCCCCAAAAGAAATGCTGTGAAGTTGACATATTGTATGATGAGCAAGTATGATGTTTTTTTGTTTTTTTTATAAATGTAACATCCATTGGGTGAAATGAAACTACACTGAACAAAATTATAAACGCAACACTATTGTTTTTGCTCCCATTCATCATGAGCTACACTCAAAGATCTAAGACTTTCTCTATGTACACAAAAGGCCTATTTCTCTCAAATATAGATCACAAATCTGTCAAAATCTGTGTTAGTGAGCACTTCTCATTTGCCGAGATAATCCATCAACCTCACAGGTGTGGCATATCAAGATGCTGTTCAGACAGCACAGGCATTGTACAGGTGCGCCTTAGGCTGGCCACAATAAAAGGCCACTCGAAAATGTGCAATTCCATCACACAGCAGAATGCCACAGATGTCGCAAGTTTTGAGGGAGCGTGCAATTGGCACGCTGACTGCAGAAATGGCCACCAGAGTTGTTTCCTGTGAATTGAATGTTCATTTCTCTACCATAAGCCATCTCCTAAGGCGTTTCATAGAATTTGGCAGTACATCCAACTGGTCTCACAACCGCAGACCACATGTAACCACACCAGCCCAAGACTTCCACATCCAGATGAGATGTGTTGCACTGCATGAGGCAAATGGTGGTCACACCAGATACTGACTGGTTTCCAGACAGTGAACAGTGTTGGGCAGTAACGCTAGTAACGCGTTATAATAATAATAATAATATTTCCCCCAGTAACTAATTACTATTCTAAAACGGTAATATTATTACTAGTTACTAAGGCAAGTAACGCTGCGTTACGCGTTACTGAACGCATCATCCTTGACGTAAATCAACGACTGTGCAACACCTCAGCGTGACAGGTGTTATGCCGAGTTTTGCCTGCTTGCCGAGAATTGCATCCACCTCCAAATAATGCTTTAAAACGCTATAATATTCTTTGTGGGCTTCATCAATCTTGATAAATGATTCGAAGTATATATTTTATGAACGTTTAGCGTCTTTAATATTTTAATACACTTAGTAGAAGTACTGACATTCAGTCCTAAATAAATGTAGTGATAACGCTGTTTGATCAATGAGCACAGCAAAGTGTCTGAGAAGGACCTAAAGAGGTGGATGCATAATTCGGCAGATCAAATTTTGTAGGCTACCTGCCGAGATTTGAATCCACCTCTTTTCTCAGCATAAATGACCGTTAGCACCCGCGAGGTGCATGCAATTCTCGGCAGGCAGGCAGAATTCGGCACAACACCTGACTTTGTTGTTCATGTTCATGTTCATGATAGCCAAACACTAAATGAAGAATGGAGAACGAGGGAGAGAGGCGTTCTTTCCACAGCTGTAAGTAGCTACTGCCATTATTGTGTCACAGTCTAAGATACAAAGAACATTGTCGTCTGTTGCATTTCTACATCTGATTTATTGAAGCATCTGCTGAAGCAGCACAGCAACGTGAAACTCCAGCAGCTACTGTCACTGATGTTTGGACTTGGTCGGGAGAGAGTGGCGTTAACGTAACGTTTTGTAACTACTGAATAGGGGGGACCAGGTATGGTTGTAACATGGGGAGAGTTGTAATAACACCAATTCCACCAAATAGAGATAAGATAGAAGTTAGATAAGGTGATGATTTCAGTATTTACCTACTTCCTCCCAGATCAAGCATGGTGATCTGTATCTTGATATATCAAGTGTGGAAAGAAGTGCATTCAGAATATATAGAGAAAAAACTGATTTTGAGGTAAGAAAGTAAATTTTTTGAACAAGACTGTTTTTTGTTTAGTGTCTATACTATTGCAGATAGAATTGTTTGACTTATATTATTAGATTGAAATATAGTTTCTCAGGCAACATATGATGCATTTTTTCCTTTCTAATTTCAAACCACTATGGTAATACCGCTAGCTAAACATTGGCTGACAGGGGTTCTTAAAAAAGTGTTACAACCATCCTCTATACATAAAACTAGGGACTTTCTTTGATTTTATATTTTACAGAGTGCCCTTTGCAGTCTGGGCCCACCAAACCTGCACTCCTGGGTTACCAGCATTAATTTGTCGGCACTGTGACCAGTACTCCCCATTCACATGTTGTACACATGTTGGCGTGTGTATCGTCACTCAACCTTTTCCATACTCGGTCTCTGCCGGTGGAGAGGATAGAAGCGTATGGGCAGCTTGTGAGAAGTGGCTGTGCGCAAAAAAAAGTCCCGGTACGCCAAAGAGTAAAATATAGAAGTGCTGGTATACGTACCGGTGAATAGGCTACCAGCCCACTTCAAGCACTGACTGTGACTCTGAATAAGAATATACACACATTGACACACACAAACACACACACACACATACACACCTATTTTTAGTTAGATCTAAGGATGTACAGATATGTTCTTTAATTAGGAACATTTTAGTAGTATTTATTAAGTATACTTTTAAGTAAGTTTATTCTATAGATAAATTTACATACACATACTGTTCATGCATGTGAGTCATCAGACAAAGTCTGTTACAGCAAGAGTGAAACATTGTTCTTTGATATCACTACCTGTTTGGGAAGCTTATCATATAGTGTGGCATCTATTCTTGATTCTTTTGTGTGATTGTTACAACTTACCCAGCTTGTGTTACAACCTACCCCACTATTGGGGAACAAGGGAACACAATGCATTTGACATCAACTCACAAGGTCTGTGATATTCTTGTAGAGGATTGAATTGGTGCCATTTGTACTGAATAATTGTGGGTACTTTGTATAAAAATTTGAGAACTCTAGCTAAAAGAGTTATAGTTACTGAAGCAAAAAGTGTTACAATCATACCCGGTCTCCCCTACTGCTCTTATAAACAGGTTACATGTGCAGTAAAACTGCCTTTTAAATGTCGGGATTTAATTTTTTTATTTCAGCCAGTGGCGTTAAGAAACGTTATATGTTTTGTAAAAAACACACTCCTTGCTCCTGTTATGAATATTATATTAGTTTTAAAAGTCGGGAGAGACTGATTTGTTTGGGGGTGAGGGGTAAGGAAAGTAAGACAAGGCAAGGCAAGTTTATTTGTATAGCACATTTCAACAACAAGGTAATTCAAAGTGCTTTACATAAAACATAGAAGCAACAGGGAAATATAAAAAAGTTTAAACGCAACATAGGGAAATTGAAAAAATACACATTAAAATATAATAAAAGTTACAGTGAAGTGTACAATGAGGGTTAAAAGAGTTAAATGGAAAATAAAAACAGGGAAGTACACTTAATCTACTCTCTCTAGGTAGTTTGTACTCAGGTCCATAGCAATCTTTGGGTCCACTGAAACTCCAAAAACCCTCGGACACTACAGAGAAACCAGGACATGTCTGTCCGCAGGCCGCTTTGATCCAGTTATACTCTGAACCCACCTGCCAATCACTCAGGCGTGAGATTTAAGACCACTTCCTTCACTCTGTTCAATCTCACTCTCATTGTCTTTTCACTCAATTACCTACTCATTTCTCACCGTGTAAATATTTAATTAAAAGCAATGGTAAAAAGCTAAAAACAAAGAAAAAGAATAAAGGCAGTGGTAAAAAGAAAAATCTTAAATATTTAATAAAAAGCAATGGTAAAAAGAAATGTCTTCAGTCTTAATTTAAAAGAACTGACAGTTTCAGCAGACCTGCAGTTATCTGGGAGTTGGTTCCAGATATACGGAGCATAATAACTGAACGCTGCGTCTCCTTATTTAGATTTGACTCTCGGGACAGAAAGCAGACCTGCCCCAGATGACCTGAGAGGTCTGGATGGTTCATAACGAAGCAGAAGATCAGAAATGTATTTTGGCCCTAAACCATTTAGTGCTTTATAAACTAACAGCAGGATTTTGAAAAAAAAATTTTGACAGACAGGAAGCCAGTGTATAGACCTCAGAACTGGAGTGATGTGATCCACCTTTTTGGTCTTAGTGGGGACTCGAGCAGCAGCGTTCTGAATCAGCTGCAGTTGTCTGATGGATTTCCTAGGGAGCCCTGTAAGGACACTGTTACAGTAGTCGAGTCGACTGAAGATAAATGCATGGATAAGTTTTTCCAGGTCTTGCTGAGACATAAGTCCTTTAATCCTTGATATATTCTTCAGGTGATAGTAGGCTGACTTTGTAATTGTCTTAATGTGGCTCCTCAAATTCAGGTCTGAGTCCATGACTACACCAAGATTTCTGGCTTGATTTGTGGTTCTTAACATTACAGATTGAATTCGAGCACTGACTTTCAATCGTTCCTCCCTGGCTCCAAAAACAATAACTTCAGTTTTATCTTTGTTCAATTGAAGAAAATTCTGGCGCATCCAGCTGTTGACCTGCTGAATACACTTACTCAGTACCCGTATGGGATCATAGTCCCCTGGTGAAATGGTTATGTAAATCTGTGTGTCATCTGCATAATTATGGTAACATATTTTGTTGTTTTTCATAATCTGAGCCAGTGGAAACATGTAAATGTTAAACAAAAGAGGTCCCAGAATGGAGCCTTGGGGAACTCTACATGTAATTTTTGTCAGCTCAGATGTGTGATTACCTATAGACACAAAGTAGTCCCTGTCCTTTAAGTAGGATTCAAACCATTTTAGTACTGTGCCAGAAAGTCCAACCCAGTTTTCAAGTTTGTAGTGAAAGCAGTGTTTACCATAATTAGGCCTAATTTGGAAAATTATTATTATTGAGGAGCATATATTCCTGCAGCACCTCCTGGCTCGATCCCTCCCCCCCGATCATTCTGTGGCAAAAACTGGAAAGTAATATAGTAACGTAACTAGTATTGTAACTAGTTACTTTTATCACCCAGTAATAAGTAAAGTAATAATATTACTTTTTGAGTAATAAGTAATATATTACAGTCTCTGAGTAACTTGCCCAACACTGATTGTGAACAGTGATTCTTGACCAGATGGCAACCAAATTTATTCAACAACAAATAATAAGAGAATCCGTGTCTCTGGAGAAAGTCAGTGAGATTATAGAGAATAAAGAATTATCACTCATTTTGTGAGAAAATGTGTTTACAACCACTGGTGGTCATTAGTATTATACAAAAATTATACACATTTAGTGTTTTCCAAAATTATTTAACAGGAGGATGGTAGTATTTTGTCATTATTATTACCCTTTGTTTTGATGTTAAACCAGCAGCTGGAAGCTTGACAGTGACAATCCTCTTCATAGTTCAGATGGCGTTGATAAACCCTTTACAGGTCCTATAAATAGATAGATCTATTTGTAAAAGAAAACTTATTTTAAGTAGAGCTGAAATGATTATTCAGTTAATACATTTGTTGATTGACAAAAAAGAAAATTAGCAGCTATTTTTATAATCACAGAGAATGTAACAAATCTTATAATAATTTTTTAAGCAAAACCAAAAACATTTACAGGTTCCATCATATGTGTAGCTGTTCTCCTTCCCTTTGTCATATATTATGTAAATAATATTGTTATGTCCCAAGGTCTAGGGGTGTCCTGGATGTAACATAAATGTGTGGCTTCCCACTTTTCCCATTCCCAAACAAGGCCAGCACACCGTAAATACAATTTAGCAGTTTTTATTATTTACATCGGAGATGAGCAGTGCCCAAAACAACAACCAAAACACTCTAAGAAAACCTAAAACTTTCCTAAACCCAAAACCAAAAGGTAAAGAAAAGACAAAGCTCTAAACTTCTAAGTCCAAAAACAGGAGAAAACGGTGCAAACAAAAAAGGGCTTCTCACTCCTACTCACTGCTAGTAGCTGACACAATATACACTGCTCAAAAAAATAAAGGGAACACTAAAATAACACATCCTAGATCTGAATGAATGAAATAATCTCATTAAATACTCCTTTCTTTACATAGTTGAATATGCTGACAACAAAATCACACAAAAATTATCAATGGAAATCAAATTTATCAACCCATGGAGGTCTGGATTTGGAGTCACACTCAAAATCAAATTGGATGGGGAATGGGCGGGCCAGTCAATCAATGCAGGGTTGCTGCTGGGTTGTTGCCCTCCTACAGCCTCCTCCACATCTCCTGATGTACTGGCCTGTCTCCTGGTAGCACCTCCATGCTCTGGACACTACGCTGAAAGACACAGCAAACCTTCTTGCCACAGCTCGCATTGATGTGCCATCCTGGATGAGCTGCACTACCTGAGCCACTTGTGTGGGATGTAGACTCCGTCTCATGCTACCACTAGAGTGAAA
Organism: Micropterus dolomieu; assembly: GCF_021292245.1. NCBI lineage: Eukaryota > Metazoa > Chordata > Actinopteri > Centrarchiformes > Centrarchidae > Micropterus > Micropterus dolomieu. The sequence goes on from NC_060160.1 coordinate 15,857,294, forward strand.
GCACCACCAGCATTCAAAAGTGACCAAAACATCAGCCAGGAAGCATAGGAACTGAGAAGTGGTCTGTGGTCACCACCTGCAGAACCACTCCTTGATTGGGGTGTCTTGCTAATTGCCTATAATTTCCACCTGTTGTCTATTCCATTTGAACAACAGCATGTGAAATTGATTGTCAATCAGTGTTGCTTCCTAAGTGGACAGTTTGATTTCACAGGAGTGTGATTGACTTGGAGTTACATTGTGTTGTTTAAGTGTTCCCATTTTTTTGAGCAGTGTAGCTACGACAAAGAAAATTGCTTCATAGCAAACAAAAATGGCAAAGCCAACAAAACCAGGTTGTCATAAGACAATCAGAATGGCTAAGGTAAACTACTTACAATCCAAGTCTACTATACTCACAACAGTTCACTAAGTACAATGAACACAGACATAACACAGTACTCAGGCAGGTTGGGAATGGCAGAGAGGGGGAAGAGTCCCTGTCAGTGGGGCTTAAGATGGCTGCTGTCATCCAGGTGCCCAATCAGGAGGCTCCAATCAGCTCTACCGGACCAATCCAGCGTGTTCACCTGTTCTCCAGTACCTGCATACACTCACACACACTCAAAGGGAGGAGAACAGCTGACAGTGCAGGGAGAGATAAACAAACAACAAAATATGACCCAAGGGACATAACAGTAAAGTAAGTTTATAGTTACAGAAACAGCTGAGGATCCAAACAGGAAAGTAATTTATTAGTAAAATATCAAATTTCTGATAAAAAATATATAATACAGAACGCAGAAACTGTTGTGTGAAACATGTCTATGTTGTGTTCATTTTCCAACATCTGTGTAACTGTCCTCCACAGTTTTTTCTTTCTTTCTTTACGTGACACAGAGTTGAATGAAGTTCGATTTTAGGTATGAAAATGCTTCACATTTCACAGCCCACAAACGCCAATGTGGTGAAGTATAACTTGGCTGTGATTTGACAATATTAAATGAAAACAGGCCGGAGTCAGAGGAAGCAAAAAGACAAAACAGAACAACAGTGTCCAATGTCACAAAGTCAAAGTCACATGTAAATTTATCACAAGACTTTAATGTTTTGCCGCATTCTGGTCAGTTCAGTGACAAGGTTCCCCCCTGTTCACATCCTGTCTAAAGTAAAGATGCTGGACATGTAGTAAAAACAATAATATGTCAGAATAGATTTAGAAGTCTGTGGAAGAGAGTCAACAGGCAACAGCCAAGACAGAAATAAACCCAGACAACTATTATTGTTTGTGTCTTTCTATTAAGGAAATCATAAACAGAGTGACTTTTGGGCAATTCTGGTACTCATAGCAAATGTTTGCTCAAACTGACAAAAAACTTTTTTTTTACCAGGAAGCGTTTTAAGATATTTGACCTTGTGTTTTCAATTTTCCCCATATTGTGAGAAACATTGCATACTGTCCAAAAGAAACGGTTTTAAATCACTGGCAGCAGATAAGTTCAGGGAAGCAAAGCAGTGAGTCACACAGGAGACAGCACTGGCTCTGGTTAGGTTTACAGTGATGTTCTGGTCTAATTTATGCCTCACTGCTGACCTGAAAGACAAGTGATTATGAGTGAAGTGTGTGCACACTTTTCATAGACACCACTGTTTGATCTCTGTGAAGGAAGGTCACGGTGCCAGCGCATTCAGACTCAGCGGGAGTTGGACTTTGTGGTTGGAGATGAGAGGGGATGCTACAGTGCTCTACCTCCTCAGGAAGTTACCCAGACAGATGTCAGGGCGACCACAGTGGACGTTGTTTGTTGGTAGAATTTATGATACACTCACTGGGCACTTTATTAGATCTTGCTAGTACTGGGTTGGACCCCCTTTGGCCTTAATCCTTTGTGGCATACTTTCAACAAGGTGTCGGAAACATTCCTCAGAGACTTTGGTTCATATTGACATGATAGCATCATGCAGTTGCTGCAGATTTGTCGGCTGCACATCCATGATGCGGATCTCGCGTTCCACCATATCCCAAAGGTGTTCTGGATTGAGATCTGGCAACTGTGGAGGCTGCAGTGAACTCATTGTCATGTTCAAGAAACCATTTTGAGATGATTTGAGCCTTGTGACATGGTGCATTAGCCATCAGAAGATGGGTACACTGTGGTCATAAATGGAAGGTCATGGTCAGCAACAATAGTTAGGTAGGCTGTCGCGTTTAAACCATGATCAATTGGTACTAAGGGGCCCAAAGTGTGCCAAGAAAATATCCCCCACACCATTACACCACCACCAACAGCCTGAACCATTGATATAAGGCGGGATGGATCCACGCTTTCATGTTGTTTACACGAAATTCTGACCCTCTGAATGTCGCAGCTAAAATCGAGACTCATCAGACCAGGCAACGCTTTTCCAGTCTTCCAGTGTCCAGTTTTGGTGAGCCTGTGTAAATTGTAGCCTCAGTTTCTTGTTCTTAGCTGACAGGAGTGGCACCCGGTGTGGTCTTCTGCTGCTGTAGCCCATCTGCTTCAAGGTTCAACGTGTTGTGCGAGATGGTACTCTGCATACCTTGGTTGTAACAAGTGGTTATTTGAGTTTATGTTTCTACTTTTCTGTCATCTCAACCCAGTCTGCCCATTCTCCTCTGACCTCTGACATCAAAAAGGCATTTTTGTCCACACAACTGCTGCTCACTGGATATTTTCTCATTTTTGGACCATTCTCTGTAAACCCTGGAGATGGTTGTGTGTGAAAATCCCAAAAGAGCAGCAGTTTCTGAAATACTCAGACCAGCTCAACCAACAACCATGCCACGTTCAAAGTCACTTAAATCCCCTTTCTTCCCCTTTGTGACGCTCGGTTTGAACTTCAGCAAGTTGTCTTGACTGCATCTACGTGCCTAAATGCATTGAGTTGCTGCCATGTGATTGGCTGATTAGCTATTTGTGTTAACAAGCAATTAAACAGGTGTACATAATAAAGTGGCTAGTGAGTGTTATTATATGTGTTTTAGATATATATATATTATTTTTATTAATGTATCGACTTGCTGTGTCAAGGAAATGCTCTTCAAGTAACTTTTTAACCATTTCCTATAAAACTGAACCTTTCTGGTCGTCCACTGCTGTTAGGTAATTGAAATTTTATCCATAGGGGGCAGCACAGCAAGCTGTAAACACAACAATGACCTATAAAAACGTTGGTCAACAACGCCAACAGTTGCAATTTGTAAGTCCAGTATTTACTCTCCTTTTAGCTCTATTTTGGTCACCGCCAATTTCAAAAATATCTGTGAATTGACATACTGAGCATTTATGACAAGTAGCTGCAGAGTTTTGTCATACTCATGAAGTACTAAGGGATTACTTAGTAACTACTTAGTATGATATGTAACTTATTTGAGGGGGCACAAAAAGAGTAACTAATGATTGAGTCATTAGTTGTTATGGGTTTAGTGCATCTCAGCAGCTGTTTCAGATTTAATCAGGAACGATTCAAAGGTCAGATACACAGATGAAGTCGTGCCTGATGATTCATCAATATAGTAAGCCCCAGTCAGTTCTCTACTATATAGTCGTTCAGAGTGTTATTCACTTTTCTTATTTTAGTTTATATTTGGATCACGGATTGTGCATTTATCTACAGCAAAAGGCGAATGTATACATGCATGAACAGTGATCTCTTCTTATCATTCTATTACATTTGCAGCAGCGAAGGTTTGACCCTCCGGAGATTGACATTTACAAATACACACTGTTTAATGACAAGTACGTACCACACATTGCAAAAACACATCACGTTAATGTAGTGAAAGCTTTTCACCATCACCATGAAGCTTTTAGTCAATTCACCTCTCATCAAAACCACATGTTCTGTTTCCATGTCAGCTAATGCTTACTAGCTTTTGTATACGCGGCATTTTATCTTCATATCTGACTGTAAAGTGAAAAAGGGAAAACAGATGTGATGTGTCTGAAAGTCTGTGTTTAAAAAGGACCGTCTGAGAAGAAACTGCATGCCGGTACGAAATGGCAACTAACTGAAGCCAAGATGCAACCAATTAAATCATAGATTGAGTTATGGGACTTAATCCTTGGAAATACAGAAAGCCTGATTCACTTCACATGAATAGGTCTTTCAGAAGTGTGTCTGGGTGATACACATATTTTGACAAAGACATCCACAGTCGGAGGCTAGTTCTTATCAAACATCTGGTATAATGGAGCTTCTTCTCTTGAAGGAAATTAACCTCTTGGCCTCAATTTACCTTGACACACTAAAGGACTGAGTGGTGATGAAGAAGTATCTTTAGCATGCTTGAACTTAGAACTGAACTTAGTGGGTCAGTATGAATTAATGAACTGGAGTAGTAGCCATTTGTGAATCAGACAAGAGGATATTTCCATTCACTTCAGGTAGCTGATGATGAGCAGAATACCTGTGAAGCTAGCAGACACGCAGCGTTTAATTGCGTTAATGTGAAATTTTAGGCTGTTTTTTTGTTTGTTCCGTATGTCACTTGTTTGTCACATTAAGAGAGCCCCTTACTGAAAACTGTGCAAAAACGGTTTGCATCTGAAAATCTACTTTAAGTCTTCACTGTCTAAACACAAAGGAGTAAAACGTATTTTATTTACAAGCTGTGGATAGTCTACCCTGATTTTCCACTGTGTTTCTGCAGGAAGCTGCACCAATAACCACCAATTTACTTCATAACCTTTTTTTGTATAAATTAGTACAGCAAAAAAAAAAATTTTTCACTTAATTTTTGTTAGTTCAAAACTGTGGCTCGGAGGTGCTTTAAGCTTTAAAGTTGTCCTCTGTCTTTACTTAAGAATTGTTATAGACTTTTATATAAAGTTCGGCACTTTCCTTAACCAGCCTGTCTCTGTGTGTGTGTGTGTGTGTGTGTGTGTGTGTGTTGAACATGAATGTAGCACTTCTTTAAGAGCGGCCCTGTAGGGAATGAGCACAGGGAAAGATAAAACTAAAACAGTCAGAAACAAGGAATCTCTGATGGTTTCAGATTAGGCGTTTTTGTTATGGGTTTTGTCATATAATGCTTTTATTCTACTTACGGCATACAAACTGACAACAGTTTTAAAATGTCTTGAGCCTCTTGATTCTCACAAGCACTGTCTTTGTGGGGACGGACACAAGAAAACAGCAACATTTGTTGTTTCGTTCAAAGGCCTAAAATGTTCCACAGTATGGTTGTTTACCTGACAAGGACTTCTAGCAGCTCTGAAACTTGGTATGAGACAAAGCATATCACTTGCGTGCAGAAGACCACAGTTCGCTTTCCAGTTCCCCTTCGAGGGAACTCGAACTGCGTCGGTTACGACACTATGGGAACGCCTCTAGGCGAAGCAGGTCTGAACGTGAATGAAATCACTCCAATCCTATTGGCCTGTTGCTAGAACGGTAAGGTGTGACGGAATAACCGGTGTGTCTTACCTGAAGAAGAAGTCTACCAGCATGTCCGGCAACCAGATGTACAGAAGGTGTGTTTTTTCTTGCCCTCGGTACATCACGGATGGAGATTCTCATGAGATGTGGGTCTCATGTTTGGGGATGGAGCACGCACGGGCAGCTCTCGAGGGGGCTGCCTGCGCCCGTTGCGAAGCCCTTTTCCGTGCGGGTACTGAGGTACAGCATGGCTCTCTTTCCGAGGATAGCCGGATGTGTTTTCCCCGTGGCGCGGGCCCTGCGGCCGCTGAGGCGGCCCGGCGGCTTCACTCATGGGTTCACAGCGTGATCTGTCGGAGGATTTCGGGACGGCTGAGGCTTTTTCCCGACCTTCATCCGCTGGCTCCGACGCTTCCTTTCCTCGTTCGGGAGCCCGTTTTCGGCTTCTCCCGCTCGCGGTTTTGGATCCGGAGACGCTGCAGCAATCCGACTCCGAGGAGGCGGACGTGCTCAGCGCAGTGGACGATGACTTCCGGGTGTCGGGGCGGCGTCATCTGGCCACGCCCGACTATGACGTGCTGCTGGAGGTGGTGACTAGAGCCGTGGCTAAGCTCAACATCAACTGGCCACGGGAGGAGCAGACACCACAGGCTAGTGGTAGCTTGATGAAAGGTTTCTTAAGCACCACACGCCACCTCCACGCCGGTCTCTGCCATTCTTTCCTGATTTACATGATGAGTAAATCATGGGGCAGACCCTTCTCTACATGGCTTTCCACACCCCGATCACTGAACTACAGTAATGTGATGGGAGTTAGGGACCGTGGTTATGGGAGGATGCCTCGGGTGGAGGATGAGCTTGCGAGCTATCTCTCCCCTCGACTTGCGTCCTCCCTGGAGAAGCCGGCGTTACCATCCAAACCATGTCGCACCACATCCACGCTTGTGGGGAAGGCGTACATGGCAGCGGGCCAGGCAGGTGCGAGCTTGCACACCACGGTGCTTCAAGCCTACCAAGCCAACCTGCTACAGGAGATGGTTCAGAGGGGGGGTCCCTCCGAGGAAGATCTGGCGGAGCTTCGCAGAACCACGAAGCGTTAGACGCAGTGCGAAGCGTTCCGCCAGTACCTCCCTCGCCGGTCTGGACCCAAGGCAGCTGAGGCTGCCAGGCGTAGGTCCCTTCCCTCTACGAGCTCCTACGGAGAGGAGGGAAGCAGAGTGTCG
>NC_060160.1:15863998-15915251 GCF_021292245.1 Micropterus dolomieu
CTGAGGAGGGTGGGGGAGCTCCAAGCGCTTTCGGTTTCCCCGCAAGCCTGGAGTTTGCCCCGGGGAATATTAGGGCTATCCTGCACCCTCGTTCAGGATACATCCCTAAAGTGCCTTCTTGTGCGGCAGGGTCCACAGTGCTGCAGGCATTTCATCCTCCACCTCATGTGACGGCGGAGGACGGGAGACTTCATCTGCTCTGCCCTGTCAGAGCACTGAGTATTTACACTCTGAGGTCCTCCCGTTGGAGGAAGGCTGACCAGCTGCTAGTGTGTTTTGGGTCTCCCAGGGCCGGGCTCCCTGCATCCAAACATACTATTAGCAACTGGATTGTTCAGACTATTTCCCTGGCCTATCAGGTGCGCTGTTTGCCTTCACCTGTGGCTGTGAGGGCTCATTCTACCAGAGGCAAGGCGGCCTCTCGAGCCCTCCTTTCCGGGGCCTCTTGCAGGATGTTGTTTAGCGGCTGGCTGGGCCACTCCGCACACATTCATTCGGTTTTACAGTCTTGACCTTTCTTCGGCACCTGGCACTCGTGCGCTCTCCTCTTAGTAGTGCCACTTTTATTGCACACAGGGGCAGGCGGGGTTTTCGGCACGGTTTAGTGGGTATCTCGTTCCCATAGTGTCGTAACCCTTCTCGGGGAACCAGGGTTACATACGTAACCCGAGACGTTCCCCTTCGAGGGAACTCGAACTGCGTCGGTCCGCCGCACCTCTCTCCCCGCCTGAAGCGCCTGCTTCATAGTTTAAGCTAATGATGAGTGTGTACAGGTGTGCTTTATACTCCTCCGGTTATTCCGTCACACCTTACCGTTCTAGCAACAGGCCAATAGGATTGGAGTGATTTCATTCACGTTCAGACCTGCTTCGCCTAGAGGCGTTCCCATAGTGTCGTAACCGACGCAGTCTCTCGTTCCCCTTCTCGGGGAACCAGGGTTACATACGTAACCCGAGACGTTTTCAACTCTCTGCTGTCTGTTTATTCGTCATAACATATAGTTTTGGAAAGCACTGAAGAAAGTGCATTTAAATAATGGTGAACATAACAGAGCAAAGGCAGAGTATTTACTTTATATTCCAGTAATAATGAAGTTTGTCAGCTGTTGTTCCCAAGTTGCCTAAATGTTAATTCTGTTTACCCACAAAACACCTCTGGACCCATTAAGGCCAATTTGGGGGCCTAGAGAGAGTTTAGAGTTTTCTAATGGCCTTGCAGATGACTGACATACAATTACTAGAAGAAAGTAGAATTATGGTTCAAGGTTGTGCTGGTATGTGCTAAATAGTTTCCAGATATAAGTGTGCGCGTGTCTGGAGCTTGATAGATGAGGTTTTTGGGAGGTGATAGCAGTGTTTGCTTCTTTTGGATGAGTCTCTGAGCGCAGACAAGAGCACAAATGTATTTTCCACTGTGTGACAGGAAGATGAGAGATTGGAATATGAAATGTAACATCAATTTGTTTAAAGTTTAGGTTAGAGGTTTAGTTTAAGCTTCAAATGCTACACATTGCTTTTAAAAAAATAAACCCTCAACTGAAATGATTACACTGCTGTTTTTACAGTTAAAGCTCCCTCATATGAATATGAATCGTTTCTGACTGATAATGTCTCAAACGGCGGTAAAAACAAGCCATTCCGTTCTGGAAGGAAGATTAACATGCTGTGAGCTGCACATTTTGTCTCTGATGTTACCAAAATTTAAACCCTGTGGTGACGTAAAACAATCAGAGACATAAATGGAGGTGTGAGTTACACACACATTGCTAATAAATTAATATTTTTTCAAACATCACTCGATATCTCAAAGACCCCATCTGTTTATTAAGTGACCCACATGGGGTCCCTAAGAATATTGAGAAACCCAGACAGAGGGGTTCACACTAAAAATTACTTCCAGTTAATCCAGTGAGGGGTCAACATATATAGCATTATGACCCATTGTTATCACTGTTGGGTATTAGTATTGATACTGAATGTATCAGTTAAATGTTCACTGACAATATATTTCAGTGTCCACTCATAGTGACTACAGTATTATTAAAACTTTTTAGTGGTTATGTTGAGGCACTGACAGCATGTGTTTAAGGTTAGGGAAAGCCTGTGAGCTGATTAAATACAGAAAAAGTCTGCAGTGACTTGAGACATGTGTTTATTAACATTAAATTGAGACCATGATCTCTCCCTAACCGTAACCAGTGTTTTTGTTGCCTAAGGCTAACCCACGATGGGAGTTTGGAAGTGAACCCTGGACCTGCGATTTGTACAGTCACCATCTACCCCACCGACCTCCCTAAATAAACGTTATTCACTTTAAAAAACCTTGCCTGTGAACATAATCCAGGCAGCAATTATGTTTCTCGCTACAATGTCATCGGGAAAAGTAATATGCAAACATAATTTAAACGTAAATATAAATAATCTTATGTTAAATCGGTGTCTACTACTTTAGTACAAGGTACAAGGTTGTTTATTAGTAGAATAAAACAGAATTTGTAGTTCCTTCATGCCACAGACACAACATATAATTATGTGTCAGCCTATATTAAAATATGGTAACATATAAAATAAAATAAAACAATATATACAGTTATTTACAGACATATATACATATACGCATATACCCCGGACATTCCACAGAGCATTTTTTGAATTTGCATCCGAGGTGAATGTCCACTTCCTCTCATCTTGCCGTAGTCTTGCGCTGACACTGGCATGTAGGCAGTAATACTTTAAAAGGACCATATCATTTTGAGGACACAACCATATTTCCTAGATTTATGTCTAAATGTGATGTGTCAACATTAAACGGACATTAAACTGAATTTGTTTCAACTGGGCTAACAGAGATTGGACCCAGCTGTTTAAAAAACAAACAATCAACCCATGTGAGCCTTGTTTCTGAAACAGGCGTGCATTCCTGTTAAAAGGATTTCAAATTGCTTTTCCAGTAAAAGATAAAATGAAGTTTCCCATTTTGCCTAGCAGTGTCATATTCTTTTTTTTAATTATCCAGGCTCTGTCACTGGGAGAGCTTTCTTTGTGAAGATGAGAGTACTGGGGTTTCATCCTTTATTTTCATTGTTCATTTTCTTTCCCCTGCCATGTATCTCGGAAATCATATTCTTGAATTTTAAACAAGATCCATGTTCACTGCGTTAATATACTGGAAAACTGCGAGGATATTGTTCAATACAAGGTTTAATCTTAAAGAAATAGTTTTGGAAAATATGCTTATTTACTTCTGATAAAGCACCAGATAAATAACAGGCAGAAACACCATAATCTCAACTGCTGCTTGAGTCATAACTAATTTGATATACTATATGAACATACTGTCAAAGCTACTTTGAGGATTCCACCCCGGAGGAGCAACTTTCCATAACAATAACCGCAAATAAATTGTAATGTGCTGTTTATTAAGTGTGTTTTCTCTGTTCTCTGGCTGTGTGTAAACATGGCAGGGTCAGTGAACCTCTCTGTTACTGTTTATCTGTCCGGCAGCCTGGTGATTTCACAGCTCTGTCTCTCTTTACAATGTTCTCCACTGAAAATACTTTGTGAATGATACTGCACATAAAAGTGCAGCATCTACCCATGTACTCTTACCTCAGTAGCTCTGGAAAATGGCAGCGATGAACGGCAGCAGTGGCTATTGCTGTAATTTTACAGTTTTACATCACCTCTGTATCGCTGTTGCACCATCTGTATCCCAAGAGAACACTGCCCTCATCTTTTGTAACCAGTTGTTGTTCAGTTATCAGCTTCCCCAGCCAATTTTCAGACATCTCATTGACTAAATGTCTCCGAAAGCTTTGGAAACTGGTTCTGACTGGATTGTGGTGTTTATTGAAGAAGAGAAGATAGCTAAGAAGAGCCATACGCCCCCCTCTTTATGACCTTGTCCTCATGGGAGCCTGAGGGATATATCTTGGCTGGTGAAAAAGGGGTTTATCTTGCAGACCGTGTGCAGCCTCAGGAATCTGTTTCCTGGCACCACTACAGTAATAAATACATTAATTTAGGTTCAACAATTCTGTATTCATCACACCTTTTCTGTCTGAGGCGTCACAAGTTGATTCCTCTCAGTGGAGGGCAAATGTTTGTGTGTGAGAGTTTTGTTTGATTTCAGCGTGTGTTGCTCTTTTTTTTCTTTCTCAGGCACCCTCACAAATGAAGTAGAGCGTTCACACTTGAATGTGCTCATAACCGCACACTTGCAAGAAATTACAAAGGTTCAAGCTCAAAAGCTATGTTAACAAGGATAAGGGTGAACTATTTGCAGTATAAGCCACTGAGCACTTTTATTATGGGAGATGAATATTTTGTGAAGCCTTACCTTTGAAGTTCCCCTCAGGAGCATGTTTGTGTTTTTCCTTGTCAATGAATCCTCTTCTAAGCCTCCATCTGTCTTTACACTTGATGCAGTGAAGTTGTCATTGGATGCTTCATGTCTCTATAGTCAGCTGCCATGTGTCTTCATAAGGGATTTGAGGGGATCAGGACTTTGTTAAGTAATTGGAGAGAGATGAAGCTTCAACCTCAGCAGATGACTCAGCATAAACTACTTGGCCTTTTAGTCTTCCATATTTCAACTATACATTTGTTAGAAATGTTTTATTTCTATTGGCAACATGTCTCATTTCTACACTTTCACTAGGTGAAAAAGCAATGCAGCACTCCTCATCATCTTCAAATGTTTGCCAGTAGTGAGTTGTAGCGCTGTTGTAAAGGAAGCAGTATCCCTATCTTCATTGAGTGTTCATTATACAATAGTCTCAGTCTTGTTTTAAGCCACGCTAGCTGCATATCTAAACGACTATTTCACAAATTATCATGACATGAATCCTAAATACTTTGGTGATCTCTTCACTAGTGCCACCATAAAGTTGACATTTGTGGTTTTGAGTCAAATGTCTTGTCTTGAAATTGCTACAAACATTCATGTTCCCTTCAGGATGAATTGTAATCACTTAAGGGAACCCTTAAAGCCAAACTCGATTTTGCACGTGTTTGTTTATGTGTACTACTGCATAGTACAGCACAGGGGTGGTGATGGCTGGATTAGACACATGCCTTTGGTGTGAGAGACCTATGTTCAGTTCCCACTGTGACCCATCCACTATTGTGTCCCTGAGCAAGACACTTAACCCCTAGTTGCTCCAGAGGTGTGCAACCTTTGACATAAATAGCAATTGTAAGTCGCTTTGGATAAAAGCGTCAGCTAAATGAATGAATGTAAATGTAGTACATATTATACAAGTTGTATAAATCCTTTTGTGGCTTCAGCTACTACTAACATAACACACGTGGATCTCCAACTGAAGTGCTGCATTGTAGGTAATATAGTCACCAGGTTGAAGAAGAAGAATGCATGTTATTAAAAAAGACCATATCCCTGGTTCTGCTGCGATTTTGATACCTGTCCACCATGAGTACGGCAATGTTGTAGGAGTGCAATTATAATCGGTGGAATACTCTTCTGACTTCTCATGTAGCACCATCATCAGGTCAAAATTTTGATTTGTCCAGTATTTTAATAGCTGCAAAACTAATGGCATTCTGTCATCCAGCTTGTGTAGTGCTAATTAGCAAATGTTAGCATGCTAACACACAAAGCTGAAATGGTAAAGCTGGTAAACACTGTACCTCATCAGCACATTGTCATGGTGAGCATGTTAGAATGTTACGTTGCTGAAGTTAGCATTTAGCTCAGCCACAGCTGCCAGTATAGCTATAGACTCTTAATCTTGTGTTCAGTCAATTCTTATTTACAGGACACCACTTTCACATGAAGAGCGGATGTGTGCTGAAACTGATACAAAAAGGCATGCATTCAATACTTACAGCCTAGGAGATACAAGTGTGAAATGCAGGGCCGTATCACCAGAATATTGATCTGAGATCTGCTGGAGCTGCTTTTAGGGTTAGTTGGCCTGACAAGTAGCCAGTATTCTCAGAGCCGTTTTCCTAAAAATCTTTTCCTAGAAAAAAGTGTTAGTTTCACTCTTGTGTGAACTAAATCCTTTAAAGGAGTAAACGGAAAATGAGAATGTCGGAGATAGGAGAGGAGAGGAGACATGTCACTGGTGGCCTGATATATCAGTGGTAAAGTGGCCCCAGCTATTTTGCTGCCTTTTCTGTTAGAGAACATTAGATGAGATGACTTTCCTGGGCTGGTCAGGATCTGCAACCTCCACTTCAAAGCCCCAACCTTGAAATTAACTAAACTGCAAGCAGTAGCAGCTTTCAGCTCAGGAAACTAATTGGAGCTTTTGTGACAGTGAATACATTGATACAACCGTTGTCCTAAGAAACTACTCTAAGTCAGCCTTTGCTTTCTACAGAACTTACAGAATTCAAAGTCAAACTCTGTTCAAAGCCACAAATGTTAGCCAGCACCCTGGATTGTCTTCAAAGTAACTAGCTGCTCTGCTGGCGAATGATGAGGCATCTTCCCTCTTTTTCATAAAAGAGAATGCCATCGTCTGATTTTTTCCTTTATTTTTAAAATCCAGACTAGACAAAGGAACAAGTGAGAGGCAATGAAAGGAGGTTTGACTAGGGGGATTTCCAAAAAAATGGTTTGCTATTTCATACTAATAATTGTCTTAATGTTTTTTCTTTAGCTGAATCCCCTTCTTTATGGGCCAATTGATTTTTCCGGTATTCAGGAATCTATCCATAAAAGCTTTTATTCCATATTTACAGATGAATAGCTAGGCTGCCATTCAAATACATAACCCCCATCTTTATCATCACTAACTGCTTTTAATAAACTGTCCTTTAAATAATTCAATTAGTCCTGCTTGACCTGTGAGACCTTGCCTTACAGGCTCCAGAGAACAGTAATGTCACTGTCCAGAGGCCATTACAGGGGTTAAGTTGCGATGACCCACTGCAAAATAATCATCTCCCTCACTGTCTACTTGGTCATGCTAGTTAGTATGTTAAATGTCATGTCACGTGTAAAGTGCCCTCCCTCTCAGTCATCTTTCAGAACAAGACCGTGTCTGTTGGTTGTTTGTGGTAAGTGTTTGGTCAGTCTGCAGTGGCCCTATTTCTGGATAAACTCATGTAGCCATCTATCTGTTATGAGGACTGAACCAAGAGTGGGTTTGTTTTTAGTCATGTTTTTTTTTTTTTACATAAATTAATAATGACATTTCCTGCATTTATATCACATTAATATTGTGATTAATCTAGCAAATAATACACTAAGAATAGTGGTCTTAACAAAATGATTACAAATGAAATGTACTTTAAATTGCAGTATCATAAATGTTAATAGAGAGACAGAAAAGTGTCCTTTTCTGTTTTATTAATGTTCAATTTTAGCACATTGATAGAATATGATCATAATTCCACATTACATATTCAAAGTATAGATTAAATTATTTGTTTCCCCGAAAAATATAAAGAGGTGGTTGCACTTGTTTTTAAAGTCAGTGTCTGCAGCGCCATACACCCCTGACCAATTAAAGGATTAGGCGGGGGGTATCCTTGAAACAATCTAGTTTGTACGATCTGTCATCCAACCATGTCGGAAGCCACATGGCCACACTCAAAGGCAGGGTGAGGGCTAGCCATCACATAGAGGGTGACATTATATAAATATGACACATTTTTGACTGTTGTACAGTGACATACGGTAAATAGTTGCATAAAGAACGATTGTTATTGCTGTGTGAAGTCGGCGTGAATGTTAGACTGTCCGTTTTGGAAAGTTACAGAAATTGTTGGGAGTAGGAGTGGGGTAGGGGTTTCAGACATTGTTTGACTGTCTGACTTCAGTTAGAGCATACTGATTTCGTAACCTGAGAGATGAAACCTGGGGCAGAAAAAAAGCACTTGTAACTCATAAAGCTTATTACTGTGAGCGCATGGTAATAACTGAAGGTGACCTATGCCAGGATCAGGATTTTTGTCAACTAAGAGGCTCCCTCATAAGGATTATAACATTGGGACATAAGGATGACACTGTTTATTGAGTAAATAAAACTTTAAAAGTACAGGTATTTTGAAAAGTGATGGGGTCATGCCCCATATTCCCAGTAGAAATTGAGCCCTTGCAGAGAACAACATTCACATCCACTGAAAAATTCCCTTTATCTGTAAAACCTTTTATCATCCATCGCCTTTTGTTTTCCTAAAATACTAATATACAACTTTATTTTCCCAGGATAACAAGATACTTACTGCAACCTTTACTCTTGCCGCTCCCAACTTCCGTACATATCAGTAATAAGTCAAAAAGTAAGGTCATATAAAGGCTCATATGTGGGGTGGCATCAAATGTACCACAGTACAGGAGAGGTAAATTGCCTCCATATTGCCAATTTTTGTTTAAAGACCATTAATGGTGGAGTGTAAATGGAAACGAGACTCTTTACATGTGAACTGTCCAAAAACTATGCGGAAATTACATTTTCCCAACCCAATATGTTCACAAAACAAACCAGTCATGAACATTGTTTTATTTTACCTTTTATGCATCCCATCTCTATTCGATTTGAAGGTTTCGGGGATCCAGATACAAGGTATCAAGGTAGTTTATTATTTATTATACTACCTTGTGTTGTAAAATGATGAGAAAGTTTGTAGTCCCTTCATGTCCCCAGTGTTTTAGTATTTGAGACCGGTCTTAAGACCACTTTTTGATGGTCTTGGTATTTGTACTCGGTCTTGTCTTGGTCTCGGACATTGAGGACTCTGAATTTTATTTCATGATCAGTCAAG
Organism: Micropterus dolomieu; assembly: GCF_021292245.1. Lineage (NCBI taxonomy): Eukaryota > Metazoa > Chordata > Actinopteri > Centrarchiformes > Centrarchidae > Micropterus > Micropterus dolomieu. The sequence goes on from NC_060160.1 coordinate 15,872,737, forward strand.
ACTATAACTTTGGGAATATCAATAAATTGTGTTACACCCGTCCCATGTGACTGTATAATGTTAACTAACTTCTTTGTATAAGGTCATTATGGGCGGGGCCCTGGGTACAGTTTTTATAATTTGGCGCTGTAAACTGTACTATTATTCTAGCAAAAGAAAATGATGGGAACCTTCACCCACTTACTCTCAAATGGAAAAATTTAACTGGCGGTGCCTCCAATCAGATAAACACAAAGGTAATATTTATACTCCTCCTTGCTGTATACTGTAAACCAAATTACTTGTATCTGGTTAATCAGTGTAAGCAAAAGCATTCATTCTGAAAACCCAAATAAATATACCACCAATATGCTTTAGCAGAAAAAAGTACAATTATTTAATTAATTCGGCAGTAACACAAAAGACATAAATTCCCTTTTAACTAAAAATAACTTAAAATGATACCTTTACAGAATATAGTCAAATCAAAATACCAATATAAAATACTCAGAAAATAAACACAAAACCCTTGTTAGTAAGTCTCTTGTAAACCCTTATATGTCTTGTTTCATTGGACTCTATATAACCAGTGCATTACCTAAGTAAGCGTCAAACACCGCCACTGTGCTGTGGGCCCACACACACACTCATACACGTCTTTGTAACTGAAATTAAACAAAACCTTGTTGCGGGCCTGGATCGTTGAGGCTCAAACCATGCAATGGCCGGTTCACTTGTTTCACAAGCAGAAAATACAATAACGTGCACATGTAAAGTTATAAAGTTATTAGTACTCACTACCTCTGAGTATGAGCAGGGGAATGAGATTGTGAGGGAATGGGACGATGGTCTCTGGCAGCACACAGCAGAAACTCGCAAACGAAGAAACGCAGCTCAGGAAAAGACAGCAGTCTATCATATCACACCGGAAGGGGAAAACAGTCCTCTGTCGTGGTCCACAGAAACTTTCCCCTTTTTTCAGCCAGTGTCCTCTAGGGGTGGGAATCACCAGAGGCCCCACGATACAATATTATCACGATATTTATGTTGTGATTCGATTTTATTGCGATTTTAAATATATTGAGATATATTGCAATTTATTACCTTTTTCCAATAAATTTTATTATTCTAGTACCAAAAAGTTAAAACTCCCATCTGCAATTTATATACTAAAATATTGATAGTTTTTGTCTGTGTATCGATTCAGTATTGCCATGGCAAATATCACGATACTATGCTGTATCGATTTTTTGCCCCACCCCTAGTGTCCTCCTGAATTAAATGAAACGGCTAAGCAACAAGTCCATATGCTATTTCATGAAGAGTAACAATAACTGGAAATAACCGCTTTTACTCAATTACACAGCTGACAGTATAACAACAGACATAAAGGCTATGAGCCAAATGCTAACGGCTAACCGCATTTAGCACATGACTCGTTTTTTCAGCTACAGTAACATTCAGTCACCATACAAATAAACATAAACAAGCTTGAAATTACCTCTCATAGATCACAAAAGTCCAACACTCAGGATAACTGGTCGTCAACCACAGGTTAGGAACAAATTGCTCTCCTACGATGTCTACTGTTTACATCCACTGCGTGAACATGTCTCTATCGTTCTCCGATGTCTGGGATCTGAGTCAGCTACCGTTAAGTCCCACCCCTTTACATGGGAATGGACTTGGATTGGTTGTCAACGATATACTTTCCAATCGGGGTACAGAAAAACAACGATTGACATATTAACTGCTCATCACTTAGGTTGTCATACTTCTCACATGTGCTGTCTCCTGTACACATCATACAAACTATACACACTCAAATGAACTGCAAAATTCAACTTTTTTAACATTCTTAAACCTTATCTAAACATTTTAACCTCTTAATAAAAACTTGCAGACTTTTTAAAAGACATTCTTAATGATTTCTCTTTTTTTTTCAAATTACTTACTTTTTAATGACTCATGTATTTTATAGTAATTATGCATTGTCTTTCATTTAATAAACCATGTATATTTTACTGGCAAATGTATTTTTGGCTACAATTGATTTTGTATTGTCTGATTTATTTGCTAACATTCTAACTTTGATTGGATGTAAAACGTATTGCTTCAAATGCAACCAATAACCCTAATTAAAAATGTGTTGTTCCTGTTAACGACTGTCCCCCCACCCCGCGATGGTAAACATGGAAAAGGAGTGTTGAATAAAGATGCTTATGTTGATTTCAGCTCTTCGTGTTTGTATGTGGGTGTTTTAATGGGAATGTGGATCTTTCTGATCAATTTTAGAAGTACCTATGATCTTGTTCCACATTTTATTGTGTGTCCTGTAATGTGGGGAACTGGTCTTGGTCTTGGCTCGGTCTCGCCCTCCCTCGGTCTTGGTCTCAACTTGGTCTCAGCCCCTGAAAGTCTTGGGCTTGTCTTGGTCTCGAAAAACTCTGGTCTTGGTCTTGACTTGGTCTCGGTTTGGACGGTCTTGACTACAACAACACATGTCCCTACACATACAGAATCTAACCAATAAATAATGTATTTTAAAATATAAATTAAACAATATATACAGTTATTTATTACATATATACAAAAATACCCAGAACATTCTGCAGTGCAGTTTTTGAATTTGCTGTTGGGGTGAATATAAATAGCAGCAAGAAGATGAGAATATGTTTTCATTTCACATAAAAAAGTCTGACATGCACAACTTAGATTTTTTGTCTAGGCTGGACCTTTAAGAGCAGCCTTAAGTCCAAGCTGGGCCAACATGACTTTTATCCTGGTTCTCTTTCTTTCCTCTCCCCTGGGCAATTGCCGCACCATCTGTGGTGCCCGGTCCAGTTGAATTAAAATAGTATGGAAGATTTTAAATGCCTAAATAATTAACACTGAACATATGTTTTTAATGTAATTATGACATACTAAATAAATACATTAAAAGGAAATACAAATAACATAGTGCATTTTATTTAGCTTTATTTCTCTTGTTTGACTCATTTTGGAAACCAAAATCCTCCACACTGGCACCCAACCCATCTCACATTAGGGAAAAAGCAGAACATCCTGGACAGGTTTGCCAGTGTATTACAGGGCAGAGAATAATCCATACTAAGAATCTCCATCAACTGCAGGCTGTGTTGTTATTAACTCCTTCTATCAGCTTGGGCAGGGTTTAAATAGCCATGCATTCCTCCACCCAGAAACATACTTGGTTCTTCAACACAATTTTATCACATTTTCAAAATGGTTGTGTCTTAAACTGGGTGATTGGGGACAGTAAAATTTTATTATATGGCAGTTTGAATACTGTATGCGTGTATGCCTTGTCCTTATAAAGAAGTAGTGTAACTACTCTCATTCTCTGTCTGTCTTGTCTCCTCAGTAAGCAGTACCTGCCACGCTCTTTTGGACAGATTTCTGGAGGAGAACTTCTCAGATCATCTGAGCTCAGAAGATGACAGCCAATGTAAGAGTAGTTACTGATGTGCTGACACACACAAACAAAAAATAAATATTCCTGTGTTCATCATTATAATCATCATTTGGCTTGACTGGAAAGCTGAGAGAGGAAACTTTGACTAGTGCACATCCAGGAATGACATTAAAGTAAGTAAAGTTTGACTTGACGTGTAACAACATTGCTCTGTTAGATGATGACATTGAAATAACAAAGCAGTGCACAAGCAGCATGCTGACACCAGGAAAACAGGCAGTGAAAAAGCAAAGCAGCTACATATTTTAGGTCATTTGTGATCAAAGGAAGCTTATTTTTAGTTAATTTGTCACAGAAAGAAATATAAGTGGGTTTCAATGAAAGAGAGATTAAACAATGTGCTTCCCTCATATTTCTGTCCTTTATCCCCAAAGGGATTCCTATGGCACATTAGCTGTAGTGGCAGTTTCCTCTCCAGCCATCACATGATGTCTCGAACGCCCCCCACTCCCCCACTCCCCCACCCCCCCACCCAAACAAACTCAAAGGTTTTGTTGACTGTACACAGTTCAATAATAAGTCTGTTAAATAATCATGTTTTTGTACATCAAAACATCTCACAACAGGTATAAATACATGTATTTGCTCAAAATACTATGTAGAATTTGTCGTTTTTCCCCTCTTCAAACACTTAATTGTAAAACTTTGGATAGAAGACAAAGATGCCACTTTGTCCTTCCATTAACCACTGTGATTTTTTTCCCACATCTTCGAATATTTACCCAAAGAAGTTATAGGCTACACTCTCCTCTTCCTGTCTTGCAGTTACCTTCTGTGATTTTGAGTCACTGTGCCTCTGGACTTTATCTAATCACAGTGACCAAAGTGACTGGTCGGTGGTGTCACCACAGCAACCAGAAAGCGCGCAAGCTGGGATGATGCCTGTGACCGACCACTCAGTGGGAAGCTCTGATGGTAAGCGTGCAGGGACTCACTAAGGAGAAACTAAATCATTTCTCATGCTTTTTTTTCTGTGGAACACATTTTTAAAAGTTAGAAAATGGCTCTACAGACTTACTCAAAGCTCCTGTGAACCATTGCATCTCCCTTGACATTTATATTGATTTTGTGCTTATACCTCTGTGAATTGTCTTAATTTTAAAGCATCTGTCAAATGGTTTACTGGAGTGACAGTATTGTTAGGCTGCTGTAAACCAGTCCAACATGAAATTTCTAATCAGTTTTATTACCCTAGGGCACTTCCTTCTCCTAAGTTCCTCCCCTGCCGCAGAGGTCTCCGGAAGCTGTGAGTACCACTTAACCAGCCCAGTCTTGCCAGGAAGCGGCAGGAACTGCGTCTTGCAAGTGGCTTTGTATGAGACCGTTCCAGCGTCAGGGAACCTCACGCTCCTTATCAAGCCAGTTCTCTCAGGTTCAGCTGTTCGCTCTGTTGTTTTCAACCGCAGGAGACGTGATGGCCGCAGGTCAGCAAACACACTCGGGACAGACTCTCCGTGCCTCTGCAATGCTGTTTGTGCTTACTAGTTATTTATGTGCTGGTGTACATATTATGTATGCAGCACATATCCATTTAATTAGCGTCAAAAAGAAAACCCTGCATCTTTACTGATTGAAGTGCTCGTCAAGTTGAGGTCCAACCTACAGAATAGATGAAAGAAGGCTTAGATTCACTACAATGAAAGGTGACAGGGGCCTTCAGACAGAGCAAGGGCACATAACCAAATACATTTTACTTCTGTGGTACTAAAGTTAAATAAAGAAAATGTTTTTTTAGCTTTCATGTAGGATCCTGTAGAATTGTGACCGTGTGGGGACAGCGGTCCCCTGTGCATTGTTGGAAAATGGGCACAGGTATTTTCTATTGATCTAAGGCTGCAGTACAGCCATCTTTGTAGCAGCTAAAAGCATTCATGTCTCTAGATGCAGACTCTGGAAACGAATTTAGATATAATTGGTTAGGACAGAAGAGGCATGGATGGGCATATGCAATCCGTTTGTACATTGGCTTTATTTGTGTCTTTGCAGTAATGGACTGAGCAATTCCATTATGAGACACACGCAGACAGTGGTTTCATTTTGTATAGCCCACTATTTATCCCATGCTAACCTGTAGATAGAATAACTTCTGGATGCACTCTCTTTTTAAAGCACAGTTCCCAACCCATATGACATCTTTTACTGTAGTGCTGTATGTGTTTCACCTTTATAATGACATTCCACCTGAACTGTCTGTTCTCAGAAGTCATTGAACATTTTTCCTGCAAAACAAAGGCTTAATGGACATGGCTCCTAAATTGTAAGCATTACCTTAATTTCACTGTATGTTCCCAATAGTCAAACATTACTCACCCACTCTACTAAATGTGCAGTATTTTTGAGGCTATGACAGCCTCAAAATTAATTCTGAGAGGGGGATTTGTAATGACTAAAGTAAAGCTTCGTGAAGATGCCAACTCATAGGGAAATCAGCGTGGCATTCTGAGATAAATAAATAATATGGGACATGTCCTCTATTATGGTTGCTGTAATTACACTATTGCAAGAGCAGAGCTGCTGTATTTGGCCAGCTTTGTTGTGGCATGTCAGGTAGAAATGAGCTGTAATGTTTGTATGTTGTGGGTGACGTGCACAAGAATGCACTTACTGTACATGCCACAACTATGGGAGTGTGATGTGATGGACATCTTCTGCTGACTGCGTATGGACAATGGTTGCAGTATTGTGCCATTAAAGGTAGCAGTGTGCCACTTACAAGAGCAAATGATGAAGGCCTCTAACTGATACAAACAATGCAGGTTTCAAAACAAGCAAATAAAACAAACAAACAAAGCCTTTGCAAATGTTTTATGAGAAAGGCAATTTTAGGATTGAAAAAGTTGCAATGTTTAAACAGTTCTTTTAATTAGTTTAAATGAATGTGAAGGAAATGTATATCTTTAAGCTTCTCTAAATGCTGATTGCAAGGATGACTTTATAAGATATTTCTCTCTGATTGGTTGATGCAGAGCTGAGTGGGAGGTTCTGGAGACTGTGTTTGGTCAGGTGGACGAGCCCTTTCAGGTTACCTTGCTCTACACTGCCTGTCTGGGGAAAGATGGAGCCACTGTGGCCCTTGACTCTCTGGTGCTCACAGACTGTGACTCTGGTGAGTTCATTATGTTTTGTAGAGCTGTGTTGTGAGCTCTGTTTACTGATTTCTGCTCAAACCAAACGCTACAGCAGTTGTTTCCTTGCATAAGCACCAAACCAGCTGCCCAGTTATTTAAACTGGAAACATGCAGACTGGGAACATATTTTTAAAGCTTCCACAGCAGCTGAAAAAGACAGACACTGAGCAGGTTTTTCTGCACTTGCAAGGTTCATGGAGATGAGAAATCAGTCTTAAAAGGTTTAGGCTTTATTGATGCAGCCCAATTTAACTCTGATGAAGGCCACAAGCCCAAACACGTCTGTCTGACAATAAAGTTGTTCTTCATACTAGAAGTGTTGCAGGAGTTGTGACCAATACATTATTTGAATTGCTGTTGAGGTCTTAGTCAAAGGAGGTGTTGTGCTGGACCGCAATATATTGAGAGCTGTTTCAAATTCATTGTCCTCCCTATTTACATGCATGAGGGGGGCAGAATATTAGAAACACCTGACAATGTAATGCAGTCCAGACCACCACTAACTATGAACTCAATGCTAAAACTGTATTGAAATAACACCTCCAACAGTGTCCAAAAAACTGAAAATTATTGGCATAAAAAAGTAGACATTATGTAAGTATTTATAGTGTATTCAACACTTTGTAAAAAGGTAACACTGTCTGTTTGGTAGGTTGGCTGGTTGTACTTATAGATTGCTTTTGGGTATAATTTTATAAAATACGCCGATGGAGTTAAATGTGGCAGACTCCAGGAAGTTCCTGCTCCCAGCTAAGCAATAGTCTAGTACAAACCCCCCTGTAAAACAGTGAATTGTCTTTTCTATTGTTGTTGTACACATTAAACAAATTATGCAATCAGTGAGCTTGCAGTGGGCGCAGTTGGATTTTATTATCTTTGGACAGAGCCAGGCTAGCTGTTCCCCTTGATCCCAGTCTTTGTGCAAAGCCGAGCTAACCAGCTGTTGGCTTTAACTCAAATTTAACAGAAAGGTGTTGATCTTCTCTTTAACGATTCTGTTGATGTTCTGGGTTTAATGACTTCTAAATATAGAAATCCTGTTTTTGCAGTGGGTTCGGCTTAGTTCTCTATGATATAGAGAATGCGTGAATACAGTATTGTATAACTGTTGTTATGTCACTGTTGTGTGGTTGCTGGGATGCAGAACACCAGGTCATCGAGCTGGATGCGGCATGTGGGGAATCTTTCCACTGTAAAAACTCAGGATACTGCATCGACCAGAGCCAAGTGTGCAACTTCCACACTGACTGTCCTTATGGAGAGGATGAGGGCTTTATCTGTGGTGAGGTTTTATTTTTTTTTTCTTAATAAAATCACAGGAAGAAGAATAGGACGCTGCTCTGAGGGAAATCATGCCCTTCAGTAATAATAATAATTAGTAATACTTGAAAATGCACTTTTGCAGTTTGCTGAAGAGGTTTCCCTTTGTCTGACAGTGAATCATTTTTGATGTGATTTGATCTGCACCATTTGACTGATGAGAGTGGGAGTGTGAAAACGACATGAAAAACAAAAGATGTGTGAGTGCTTCAGTTTGTGTGACTGTGGGTGGAGAGTTAAGTGAGGCCAGGATACAGTACAAGAGTCCTAAAGTAGAATATGGGGCTGCTGGCAGACTGTAATCCATTTGCATTAGCTATATTAAAGTTAAAATCCATGATAAATTGTTAATCCTTTGACCGGAGGTTCCAGATTAGTCATTACCAATGGCATCGACAAAATATATTTAAAGTGCACGAAGTAACTATTATATGCACATTTTGTGAAGCCTGAGCTGGAAACTATTTTATTGTATTGTCAGGAATTTGAAATGCTTAGTTTTCATCTTTCACATCTTTAAAATGTCTAAACATAAGATAATCTACAATTTAGTGTAAATTGATACACCCCCAGTACACTTATTCGCGTTTTGAAATCTCAGATATGAAAAATATGCTGCAGAAGAAAGTGTGTTTTCAGACAGTCCCCACCTTTCATTTCCTCCCACTTCACAGTCTGAAATATAACAAGCTGCCTCCTTCTCTTTGTGCTGAATGACTGATGCTTTCAAAGAAAAACACTTCCCCACCGTGAGAATCAAAAGGCTTTGCTTTAGTGAGTAATGAAATAAAAGTCAGGGTTATTTCGAGTCCTTGAGTTGTGGATTCCTTGGGGTAAGGAGCCGGGTCACAGTGGTGGAGTAATTTTTTCAATGGCCCGCCAGTAAAATCCATCCTGGATGAGCGATCATAATATACTCCGTTAAAGGGATACTCCAACATTTTATAAATGTCTTTTTTTCATCTTACCAAAGATCAGATGAAAAGATTGATAATAATCAATCATTTTTATCTCTGTGTCCAGAATAAAGATAGTGATCTGTTTAGCTTAGCACAAAGACTGTAAACAGGAGGAACTGGCTTAGCTCTGTAAAAGGTGCTTTCCAACATGTGTCTAAATTACATGTACATTGTGTGATTAAAGGAATCCTTCATTTTGAGAAATACTCTTTCTTGCTTACTCTTTATGAGAGTTATCCAAGATCAGTATCTACATATGAAATATGCCTACCAACACCTCTACAGCTCACTATTTAATGTTTTAAATTGTTTAATCTGTGCAAAACATAAATATGAGAATTTTATTGTTGTTTTCAAGGGGAGTTACGTGCTGTAACTGCTTCTTTGCAACTACAGACACGTGCAGTAACTGCCACCAAAAGTAGGCAGAGATCCCTCACAGAAGTACTGGGCAGACTGATAAATTGTACTTGAAATAATTACATCTCCCTATAACCATAAATTTTACATATCTGTTTCTTTTATAAATTAAACAAACTAGATAACATAATCAGTTAGTGAGATGTTGGTGGGTATTTGTCACTGTAGCGAGAGCCATGCTAACTGTTTCCCTAGTTAGGCTAACTCCTGAGGTTGGTTTCTCATCTTGTTCTTGGAAAGTAAATAAGCATATTTTCCAAATGTAGATATTGTGGATGAAATGGTGTAGCTTAAAATATGTTAACCCAGTGACTCTTGGGTGTAACAGTAAACGACCCTGCGGTCAGGAAACTCCAACCTGGGGATACAGTGTAGCAAGCATGTTGTAGTACTCCACCAGAGCAGAGAGTATGAGTAAGTGTGGAGAGTAAAGGAAACACGCCCAAGCACATGGACTAACACATATTTTCACATTAAGAAACACTGCGCTCCATGAAGGATAGTATTTGTGCTTTGATGATTCCTCCAAAATGTAAGTCTTGCACTGAGAGAAGAAGAATCACGGGGCAGATCTCTGTTTTAGTGAAATACGAAAACAATCTTCCTCCTCCCCAGGTGCTCTTCCTTCTGGCTCACACTGTTCATTTGAGAAGGATGCATGTGGTTGGTCCATGTCCAATCAGCACCTGGCCTGGAGAAGGGTCGCTGGAGATGAGCTTCTGGAAAAAGAAGATATGCATGGTGTCGCGCTGCAGAGTACACCAGGTTAGCAGTGTGTGTGTGTGTGTGTGTGCAGTATATGTGAAATGAGCATGTTAACACCTCATGTTGTTACAATCCCTCATCCCATTCTGATGAATAATTGTGGTGTGGAGAGATGGAAGTAAAAAAACTCACTCAAAACAAATCTTACACTGCTTAGTGTCAAAACTCACCAGCTTTCTGTCAAACAGATTTGTTATTTATTGTTCTTTGTAGACCCTGATAATGATAGAAAGTCCTTGTTAGATTGCAACCATATGAAGTTACACCCCATGACAGCACAGAGTTCATATTGAAGTTTAAATACAGCTGCTGAACATTTCTGGGCTTATTGAGCTCAAACTGGCTTTACATTTTAACCCGGTGTTACTAACTGCTTTCATTCTTCTGAGTACAGTTTTTTAATAGGCTGCTGGTTCTCGACAAGCAACGAAACATGTTCAAAATGTACGGCTTGAAAGAATACAACAAAGACGTTCACTGTATTACTGTATCTCTGATCTCATTTATTTTGATAGCAGTTTGTTTCTTGACCTGGTTAGCGTTCTGCTGTGTCACATTTATTGTGCGCCCCCAGGGCATTTCCTGTTTCTGCAGGTAAGAGAGAGCAATTCCCTTCGAGAGGCGTCCATTCAGAGCCCCTCTTTCCCTCCCACGGTCTCTACTACTGCCTGCCAGGTCAGTTATTTAGACAGATACATTAGGTTCATAATTTAGTTTACATATTTTCCCCCCCTTCTCCTTGTGAGGCTGCTGTTTGGCAGCAAAAGATTTTGTTAATATGACAAAATCGCCAAAATGGAGTCTGTTGTTTTGTGCAGATGCGTTTCTCTCTGTACCTCTATGGGGACTTTGATGGTTCATTGCTGGTGGCCATCGAGGAGAATGGGACCACCACTGCACCACTGGTCTGGGAGAGAAATGGTCAGTGGACAGACAACTGGGAAGATGTTGCCCTGCAGCTGACTGGCCTTCATCATGGGTACGTGAAATGAAAACAAAAGGGTAGAGGAGCAGATGATTATGTAACACTGAAGTGCTACAGCAAAAGACATGCATCATCTCTTGTGTATAAAAGTTACCTTTATCACGTCCCCCCCAACGTTACCCCCAACGTTACTTCATATCATCTGTAATATTTCCTATTTCCCATGACAAAACTGAAACAGTTCTCAAGCAGCAGTGCCATTACAATTTTACAGTCATGGTGAGGAAGTCAAGCATGAGCACATACTTCATAAAATTGCTGCTTATCTAAAGAATTTATAATCATTTTGAAGATTTGATTTATTTCTTACTACAAGCTAAATTTTGTACACATTTTGGGAATTCCAGTTGTCTGTCACAGAAAGACAAAAACTATAAATCTCTAAATTCACAAATGGTGTGTGCTTTACTCCAGGTTCCACGTCAAGGTGACAGCTGTGTGGGGACAAGGCTCCAGTGCTGATGTCGCTCTCGATAACATTGCAATTGGAGCAGCCTGTTTCAACACAGGTATGGCATCATGAAACATTTGAGACACCATTTTATTATGGTTCAACAGATATTTAAGGCAATAAGTCATGGTTTACATGGTCATGCTAGTTTCTCTTTCATGAAGGGAGCCTGTGTAACATTTGAATGAAGAAATATACCTGTATTTCACATGCTGCACAAATGGTTGAATTTATGAAAACTAAAATGAAAGTTTGGCTGCTACTGTCACACTTGGTTTAGTACAAGTGGTTTCTGTTGTCTAAAGTTGAGCTGAGTCACTTATGACTGTTTTACTCTAGATGGTACCTTGTGGAATTTTTGAGCACTAGTAGGGCTTTGGAGCAATATTTTTACAAGCATCATGGGCTCATGGGCAGCACGGTACACCTTCCTGATATTCCTGAGTTGGTGGCAATAACATACAAACACACACACACATACCAACATGCCTGTTGGTCAGAAGCACTAAATGTAAACATTACTTTTCTTTCTTAGGAAAACTCCTGCTGAGCACTTCTTATACAGGCTCACTTTTTGGACTGGAAGGTTACCGATACCCAATAAAACTGAAGACTGAAGATTTGACATATATAGCATCTGCTTATGCTTCTCCTCATTACTTTTAAGATTATCTGTACACATCAAACTCAAAGAGCAGACGAGTACAGGGAGTCATCCTAACTGTTGTTGAGATTAACTGATGACTGCTGTTTTTCGCTCAGAGCTGCAGCAGTCCTCAGTCATTTGTTTGATGCCCTGGTTCAATGATTGGTGGTGACATGATGGAAACCAACATAATGCTTTACTGCAAATGCAGTGCTGCACTATGTGTGCCGACATTCCTGTGTCTGTGCATCAGACTTTGTTTTTTCATTCTTGCAATCATGTGAAAAGACATTAAAAAGAACTCTTTCTGCTTTATTGAAGTGGTCCTGGATGAATTTTATTATTTAGTGTGGCACCAGAATTGATACGCAGATGTGAAATTTGTGTTTGGTGGACTGTTTTTGTGTTATTGTGTGATTTAAGAGAAGCATGATTTAAACCTCCTAGGAGGCACAGTACGTGTTGTATGGCTGTTGCTAAGCTCCAGTTGGGCAAGACTGGAACATTTTCCAACTGATATCACGGTCAATACAGGATCCCAGTGTAACTTTAGTAAGCCATAACTTATATTAATGTGTCTCCCATATATATATATTACCTCTCTCTGAGCTGGGATCTTGTCAAGTTGGAGAGGCTTGTATGCTTTTATTTTGTTGGAACTAAATCATGGAGGCTCTTGTTGCTTATGTAAGCTCATCAATCCCCCATTGGTTTCAGGGAAGGGCCTGACAAAAGACGGCACAGAAGACCACCTGTAAAACCTTTACCTTGTACATAGAAATGGATAAATAGTGGATGAATAGGAGAAATATATTCATGATGTCAGGAATTTGTCTGAGAAAAAAATGTCTTCATCCATATTACCCGTCACTGAATTGCTCTTTATTTCCTTTGATCCGTGACACCTTTTGTCTGGATATAATTTAGTGATATGCAAATGGTTGACTGTGATTCCTTTTCTCTTTTTCTTCCCACATTGGCTCCCCGCCTCTCCTCAGATCTCAACTCTCTCCTGCCCGTGGCGGACTTGGAGGATTTCTTAAGCCCCCTTCCAGAGCCTTCGGCCTCAGGTAGTTTTCAGCTTCAGCCGTCACCATGTGAATTTCCATGACGTCCCTTGTCTGCCGAGTCATTTTAAATCCATTCTGCATGCCGAGTTTTAATACCAGGTGGTGGATTGTACCCTTGAAATTTCTCTTGATGCTTGAAGCTTTATCTACCAGAGCTGACCAGAAGCTTTTAATCCATTCTGCAGTAAGTGCTCACAGACCAGGTGGTGAATGCAACTTCCAGTTACACTCCTAGATACTGCACTATATGTGTGTTTCTGTTCTTAAATGATCGACTGTTTATCTTGGTCTGACATATTTGTTTGCATGTGTTCTTGTTTTGTTTTTTTATTATTTTGCTCCAATATACAGTACCGACATGTACCAACTCACTCAGCAATTCTAAAATTTCCCACCAGCTAATGTCAGTTCTTCTTTTCGTTGTGTCTATTTTTTAGAGGTTTCTTTGATGACATGGTGGTTTAACTCATGTGGAGCCAGTGGTCCCCATGGCCCAACCCAGGCCCAGTGTGACAGCACCTACAGGAACAAAAATGTCAGTGTTATTGTGGGGAAGGAAGGTCCCTTGAAAGGAGTCCAAACATGGAGGGTACCTGCTACTAACAGATACCTGTAAGTGATAGAGAGGATTGGTTTTGATGCTCATCCATTTGATTTTTATGCTAGAAGTCAACAGGCCAATCAGTTACTTGTTCAAGTGTAAGTAATTCTACATTTTTGTTATTGTCAACAAATCCCATGAAAAGACCAAAACAAACTTTTTGATCCTATTAACAAATATTGCCTGCATAGTCAAAACCTTTTATCTTATTCATCTGTGCCATATACCTTTTATTTTTGTTTCAAAACTATTAAAAATACATAAATCAGCCACATTGGTTCCCAGGTTTGTCTGGTTTAAATGATTGAAATATGGACTAACGCATTGCTGGTTTTGGTCTTTTCATAAGGTTTGTTGACATTGACAAAAATAGAAAATATAGCCAGTCTTGTCATATAAGAGCAGTGATTCCCAATATGCAAAATGTCACTGGCTTTATCTGGACATAAAGAGTTCCAATAAAAAAAATAAAGAAAAAACATTTTTCTGAATGTTATACATAGTTTTGTTCTGGGAGATTAGTCATTGAAGAGACAGAATTCTTCCACATGTGTTAACATCATTGTGTGACTCAGAGAGCTGGGAATGGTGACAATTTAGAGGTGTGACTGTGTGCTGTGGGACTAAATTAGTCCGGCCATGCTCAGCGTGACTGATTGTTGTCCTGCTTGATCAAGACAGCCAGTCATGGGACTTCGTTATTATACTCATGAAATGAGGCAACAGAAACGTGGCGGGGTTAATCAAAGGATTTACAGGGTGTTGCGTTACTTCGGCTAAATTATACACAGCTGTACTTCATGTCAATATCAACAAAGAGTCTGGAATGGATTGTGTTTTGTTTTTACAAATTGTAATACACATTGTCAGTACATTTACATAATACTGACATCAATTTACCCCCATACTGAGCCAGATAGGAGACAGATAGCAATTTCTTTCAGTATTTAATCCCCTTGTGGCGCAATGATCTCTCTCAGGATATCTGCCTACGGGGCTGCAGGAGGGAAAGGAGCCAAAAACCACAACAAACGCAACCACGGGGTCTTCATATCTGCCATATTTCCTCTTGAGAAAGGAGATTTACTTTACATCTTGGTGGGCCACCAGGGAGAGGACGCGTGCCCGGGGGTGAGTAGGCTGGAAGGATTTGTTGATGTTTGTGATATCCTACTGGGACATCTTTTGCCAGAGAGGGGAGACAAGAGAGTGACCTAGATAAAATCATTCTTGCCTTCTGGATTCACACTTTTCTGACGACAGCTTCTTTCTCTGAAATTCAAATGTCCCTCTCCCCTATGATGTAGAGAAATCCCCACACCCAGAAGATCTGCCTGGGTGAGTCGTCAGTGATTGAAGACAACCTCAGAGGAGAGGCCGGTGCTGAATGGGCCGGGGGAGGAGGTGGAGGAGGTGGAGCCACCTACATCTTCAAGGTGACAGAGGAAACTTTGTGTTGTTTGAATGTCATGTGTTCTTTCTGTGGGTTTGTTTGATGACTTATGTGGATTAAATGTACAAATGCACACTGATAAATGTCTGTAGGCATAATGAACTGGTTCAGCGGGGTCTCACTCTCTAATCCACGGGTTTAGATATAGATCGTACATACGTCAGAAGTCGGAAAGCCGTTGAATCATAAAATTGGCACAAGAGAGATGTTCACTTGTCACTTATTTTCTGATCTCCCATCTGTACTAAATTGGGGGTTTCCTGGGTCATTTTCAATTTGCACTATTGTCGAGTCTGATGCGTTGACAGAACTCTTTTTTCATTTCACAATGTAAAATGTTGTGATGTAAAAATTAGTGCGATTTACAGTGATGCTTCCTTACTGTCAGATGGAAGGAGGTGAGCTGGTTCCCTTGCTGATTGCAGCTGGTGGAGGAGGAAATGCCTACCTGGAGGACCCGGAGTCCAGCCTGGACTTGATACCACTGGAGCAGTATGAAAACAGCACCATAGCTCCCAGTACCAACGGTCAAACTGGCCCTGCAGGTAATATATTATAAGTTATCCTACTACCAATGTGGATGAACTATTTTGTTTAAACCATTAGTGGTATCTAGCCATAGAGACACGTTGTGTCCAGGTTTTGAATTATCTAACTTTGAGATTACTCTCTCTATGGATGGAATGCAATATTATTTGTGATGCTCACTGGATTGAAAAATTACATTAAAATATAAGTGAAAAAGAAATATACTTAAGTAGCACTTTTTTTTGGATGCACTTATCATATTTTAATTGTACTATACTAAGTGTATATTATATATTATATTTTGGAACAACTTAAAGTATGTTAAGTGTCATTTTAGAAATACTTAAAGTCAACTTTAAGATAATTGCAATATATTTTAATATGCTTAGTTGTGTTAAAATGGACCTATTTTAAGTACCTTTACTGTAATTTAAATATACTTTTTTAAATTTAACTTAAAATACCCTTAAAATAAAATAATAAATATATTTTAAATGTGTTCCCTGAACATTTTTATTAGCATTTCAGCATATTAGTAATTTATTACTAGTATACTCCAAGAGCCACTATTAATATCTTGGGAAGCTGCTTTAAGAAACCATTCAGTATGAGAATAATGCATTATTAATGCATTAAAAATATCTTGCAAAATGCCCTTTTAGCATAATAAAAACCAGTAAAAAAAGAAAGTATTTTACAACACACACACATACAGACAACTACAAAACTTTAATTTTGTGTATATTACAAAAATAAATTCCTGTACATTAAAAGGTACAGCAGCATGTATCACATCTTGACCAAAATGCCTTCACATGAAAATAAAAACAGTAAAATTATGACATATGATCAGTATTACTGAAAAGTACACTATACACATCCCATCATTAATGTTACCCATTGCTGTCAGGGCCCCGAGGCTCTGGAACAGCCTGCCTGAGGAAATCAGGTCGGCTGAGTCAGTGAACTCTTTTAAGTCCCTTCTTAAAACATACTTTTATAGGAGAGCCTTTCCCGATCTTATTTCACTTTATTTTATCCCTTTTATTTTATTCTATTTAACTAATTTTATATTTATCTTAAACGTGTATTGTAGTCTTTTCAATGTTTTCTTGCTTTTATCTTGTATTGTTTTTGTATTATTGTCTTTACACTTGTTAAAGCACTTTGTAACTTGTTTTTGAAAAGTGCCCTACAAATAAAGATTATTATTATTATTATTATTTTAATTGTGCTATACTAAGTGTATATTAAATGTTTTTTGGAACAACTTAAAGTATGTTAAGTGTCATTTTAGAAATACTTAAAGTCAACTTTAAGATAATTGCAATATATTGTAATATACTTGTTGTGTTAAAATGGACCTATTTTAAGTACCTTTACTGTAATTTCAATATACTTTCTTAAATTTAACTTAAAATACCCTTTTGTGCTATACTTGAAGAACAGTTTAAATATATTCTAAATGTGTTCCCTGAACATTTTTATTAGCATTTCAGCATATTAGTAATTTATTACTAGTATACTCCGAGAGCCACTATTAAGATCTTGGGAAGCTGCTTTATGAAACCATTCAGTATGAGAATAATTATTAATGCATTAAAAATATCTTGCAAAATGCCCTTTTAGCATAATAATAAAAACCAGTAAAAAAAAAGTATTTTACAACACACACACATACAGACAACTAAAAAACTTTAATTTTGTGTACATTGCAAAAATTCCTGTGCATTAAAAGGTACAACAGCATGTATCACATCTTGACCAAAATACCTTCAAATAAAAATAAAATCAGTAAAATGATGACATACGATCAGTATTACTGAAAAGTACACTATACACATCCCATCATTAATGTTACCCATGGGGGTCCCTCATACGGTTTGGACTGTGGGCCCGGGCTCAGATGACCTCACGGCAAGCCATCCCACTTCTGACACCATATGCGGCCAAACGCGAGAGCAGTCACCCTACCCAGATTCAAACACAGGTCTACAGGGTACCAAACATGCAACTTTGACAGCACTGCCAAAGAGCCATGCTCGTTGGTATGGCATTCCAAGCGCTTACTCAACTGTAGTGAAGCATACAGTACAAATGGTGGAACCAAACTGAAACTGAAAAATGTCACAATCCTTATCCTTGGAGTAGAGGGTCGGTATCTTTGAGTAGGACTTTTCTGTGACTGTAGACACTATGGGATTTGGAAACTGCTTTATCACACAGCATCTGTGGAAGGGAAAAGGAAATATTTTGTCTATATCAAAGCAATATTACCTTTAATTAATTAACAACTATTGTCAGATTTTTTATTTTGTTTAAAGTTGCTGAAACACAATATGACTTAATGTCTAACTGTTCTGATGCTAACTGTTTAGGTTCAGGTGCAGTGTTTCCCACAGAATGACAGCGTAAATGTGGCGGGGGAGGGGGGCGACTTTAGCAGGTGATATGCCGTATTTCGCTTGCCTGCCGAGAATTGCATGCAATTCCAAATACTGCTTTTAAAAGCTATAATTTTCTTTGTGGGGTAAATGATTCGAAATATTTCATAAACGTTTAGAGCTGTGGATATTTTATTAGCTACAGTTAGTAGAAGCAGCATTCCTTGAGATTTAGCAATAAATATGTGGTGATAACCGCAGTTGATCAATGAGCACAGCAAAGAGTCTTAAAAGGTCCTATACAGGTGGATACATAATTTGGCAAAACAGATGATGTAGGCTAATTTACCTGCCGAGATTTGCGTCCACCTCTTTTCTCAGCATAAAAGGGCGTTACCACACGCGAGGTGCATCTTCTCGGCAGGCAGGCAGAATTCGTCACAACACCCGGCGCTGCAAAACGTCGCCGTGATGTCACATCACCATGACCTAACACTACCTCGCGGGAGCAAGGCGGTGGCAGGTGCCGAATCTGGCGCACGCGGTTGTTTTTCTCTGGCTGCACAAAGTTGCAACCACTTTTTGCCTGATCATTGTTCTAAGCTCACAGTAAGCTCACGCTGATTGTGTCTGACAGCGCTGTTTTTATACCCCGCAGTCGCCTGCATCTCACATTACACTAGCCTATCAAATTGGCGAAAGTCAGCCGCAGTCATCTCGAACGCACCTATTGACTACCAGTTATGAATAGCGTGCTATCTTTGACAGCTGTAGGCCCATTCTAAAGTTAAAATAACTATCCTTATTGGCTAGGCTCTTTACATGCTGGCTAATAACTTTTTTAAAGTGTGCAGTGGTGTTCACGATACCAACCACTCAATTCGCAGACGGGTTGTTTGCATACAGGAGAGAGAGAGGGAGCGACCGAGCGAGGGGAGCGAATATGCGCTGTGCAGCACTGCAATTAAAATGGGTCGCCAAATTTGCTTGGGCGGCTGTTAATCTACCTGGGCGGCCAGCCCAAGTAAAGCCTATGTGTGGGAAACACTGAGGTGAAATGGTTTTCCACAAGGGACCCGTCCCAGTAAATGCACAGTTCTTCCATTACAACATAATCAAAAACATTACATAAACATTACTGTGCATTCAGCCAAGGAGCTGTATATGATAAAATGTTATTAAACAGGTACAAAAATAACACAAACATACAGATTTGCTTAACAACTGTTCTGTCTACATGTCATTTTACATTAACACAGCGGTCAATTTGTGAAGTACAAAAGTAGCCAATTACTTAATGTATAACAATATTTTAAATAAAATTATTTTTTCACAAGAATATTTGTTTATTTAGTCTGACCCTGTTGACATGTATTGAGAGCAAGAACAGTGATAGTATGCAGGAGCCAGAATAATAAATCGTGTGCAGGAGCCAGAATAATAAATAATTCAGTTAGGCCAGTACTTCCACCTAGTTTAGTTCTTCATTTGCATCATCATCATTTAAACTGTAATTCTATTCTTATTGCAAATCTTTATTATTATTCTTTATTTCATTTTTTTATTTTAGCTAAGGCAGGAAATTCCAGCTCTGGGTTTAGCATTAAGTTGTTTAAAGTTGGCAAAGGGAACGTTCAACTTTTAAAAGTTGAATACAGGATCTATGACCATACAAATGGACATAAAGTTGAGCAGTATTTTGCATAACTTCACAAGCTATTATATCGTGTGGTACATAAAAACACTATTTCAAGCATGTCTTAAAACAATTCTCACATACACTTGTACACTTTAACATTACTGTTATAACTGAGTTATTGGTCACTGTAATAATTCCCCCTCCATGGTTGCAGTGAAGTGAAATCTCAAAAAAACAGTGTACCTTTAGAAGATATCCACTTTTGAATTGTCTAACACAGATGCTTAGCTGATGATTCATAGTTGCTTCAGCTAAACTTTAGAATGAATTTATACAAAAATGACAACTGTGGTGTCTTTACAGACTATATGGGCAGGAATAATGATTACAGTGACCAATAACTTACTGTAAACACGGACATGTGAGTATTAAGGTAGACTATAAAAATGTGAACCTATTCTTTAGCACACAGACAGCAACATATTAGTTGCATTTATTACTCTGATAAAGACCTCACTGGTCATTTTAACAGTGCAAAAGCAGAATTGAGGGCTCATACCCACACGTGCACAGGCCTGCCTTGTTGAAATCTCATGCATCAAATTCCAGCAACAAGTTACTGAGATTGTTGATTGTTCCTGAAATTTTAGTAACATTAAAAACTGCCATACAGCAAAAAGCTACACATTACTGTAACATTAATTGTGTTTCTTTTGTAACGCGTTACTCCCAACACTGTTTAAGGCAGACGAAAGTTGCTGTCTCGATTGTGAAGCTATTAAAATGCTAACTAACGTTAGCTAACAAATATATTAATCTACGTGCTAGCATTAGCTAATGCACACCAGAGCTATCCACCAAGTAAAATATTTCCAAACCCAGAGTGAGCTCAACTTTTGTTAACTTACACAAATGTGTTGTCTTGCTAACAATAATAACTTAAACTTACCAAGAAAGACGGTTTTTGCAGGCAGTCTCTGCGTCTGTCCTCTCCTGCTTGTAACTTGCCAGTCACGCCTCTTTAGCTCTTTTCACATTTAACTTCTGCAGGGAGCTGACCGGATATTGTTCTCTTCTGTGTTCTTTTCTTATTATGTCTGTGGTGTCCACTTTCGCCAAGTCCGAGATGGTAAAGTAAAACGAAGGAAACCAGAGAAACAAAATAATTTCTTGCCAGAAATAGCTTCCCTCTCTCAACGACAGTTCACACGTTAACTTTCGTGAAGTTGACTTTCACGTTGTGTGATTGGGTTGTCGATTTGAAAACTTTGATTCTGATTGGTCCAATTGAATGCACTGCGCTAGGCGGGAGGGCACACTTCGCCCCTGTGTACACGTGTTGTTTACAAACAGAAACAAGTATAACTAGAACTGCAAGCAGTTGTAAGTGGGGTCCAAGCCTCCCGGCGCAAGCCGCCCGCCCCGGCCCCGTGGAGGGCGCGCGAGTCGGCCCGGGCTCCCCGCTGTCGTGCCACATAAGGTCCCCACGTTTGGTGTTGATGGGCCGTTCCAAACAGAGGCAAAACGTCCTGCCTTTGAAAATGCCATAGGAATGAATGGGATTTAGTGAGAGATTTCAGCTTCGCTTTTAGCACCACCTGTTGGCCGAACTGCACCAAAATTGTCATGTGTGATCAGGGCCCCATGGGGAAGAATTGCCCCAAATTTGCTATCAATCGGAGTTGTGGTTGTGGAGATGTAAAATGCATGTAAGTCTATGGGATTTTTTTGAATAGCGCCAACTAGGGGCCAACTGTACCAAATTTTGCACACCCCCTCAGGGGGGCATGCAACATAAGGTCCTCAAGTTTCGTGTCGATCGGACTTGCAGCTTCGGAGGTGTTAATTAAAATAGGTTTTGCGAAAAAAAAGTTTAGGCGGAAATGGGCCTATACCACGAGATTCAGCTCGATCCCCCGAACGTGTGGATATAAGGTTTTCGATATACGCCTTTGTAGGTGAGAGTTCCAATAGGGTTCCCAGCTCCACTGGAACTGTAAACCGTGATGCCTTGCAATCGCGGTTCCCAGCCCCATTCGGGCTTGGACCCCTAAAAATAAAAAAATAAAATAAAAATCCGAGCAAAAACAATAGGGTTCCCAGCTCCGCTGTTACTGGGAACCGCGATGCCTTGCATTCGCGGGTTCCCAGCCCACTTGGGCTTGGACCCCTAACTACATCATGATTTAAAGTATGCTTATTTCTATAAGTTGTTGTTTGTTAAGTTAACAACATGTGCTGCTTCCTTCTAGGCCAGGTTACCCTTAAGATAGAGGTCTCTGATCTCAACTAGCTATTTACCTGATTAAAAAAAATTAAAAGTAAGAAAAGAAATGAAAAAAACAGAAATAATATGCTTTTGAAAAATATATTTTAATGTTAAAAAAAATATGTTTTAAAAATCATACTTCTGGAAATCAGGCTGAAACATGTGGTAATTACATAAATAATTACAATATTTTGCAGTAGCACACATTGAAGAATGTTTGGCATAAATATATTTTTAACTCACTAAAAGTGTAATTGTTTAACAATGTACTTCCACAAAGTACACCTAAATAGTATTTACTAAGAGTTAAATAAATATATTTTTAATAAACAGACTAAAATGTTGCAAAAAAATATACTTTTATTTAAGCATATTTTTAAAAGTTTAATTAAGTATATATTTATTACCAATTTATTCAAAGTATAGTTTTGACAAGTATGTTAAAGCTCAGGAGAATATATCTTTAATATACTTGTAGTAAGCATGTTAGAAGTATGAATGTACTATATGTATACTATGTGAATTTCAAGTATATTTTCAGTGCCTTTAAGAGCACTTCTTTTTGACCTGGGTCTCTTTCCAGAATCAGTGTTCTTGTTTCTCCACAGAATGTGCAACTCTATAAGTAAGTCTATAAGTAATTTGGAGTAAGGGGAACACTGTTTTGGTCTATTCTTAGATCTTTAAAGTATTTTTAAGGTATTTCATTATTAGGTCAACAGTGGAGAGATGACAGAAAATGAAGGAAGAGAAATTTTATACATGCAATAGAGATCCCTGCCAGACTTGAACCATGTTATTGTTCATGTTTTTTAAATTTTATTTATGAACCTCAAAAATATGCAAAATCAAATTTACACTAAATGCTGGTGTTGAGTTTACCTTTTTGGGACATTTTACTGGGCTTTGTAATGGACTGTTTTGAGATCAGCAAGAATTTAATATTTCCAAAAACAAAACAAAATGTTGCAAAAATGTACTTGTCTGTTCAGATTTTATTTAAACATGTAACCCCCCCCCCCCCAAATCATTGTGACTTGATAAAGGATCCCATATTGAGAGCAACAGATTCTCAACTACTTCAGCTTTACACAACACAGTACATGCAGAATAAATATTGTTAAAAAACTAACAATAGTAGTTATTATCCCCGATGACACTAAAGTTGGCTACAGACTCAGGTACATGCTTTCCAATCACGGAAAGGTTACGTGCTGAAGTACTATAAGCCTTAGATGACGTTACTCCATGAAACTTATACACTTTTGTGTTATATCAAAAGCATGTTTTCCATTTTCCTTAAATGTAGCATTAAAATCTGCCTAAAGGGACATGTTGAAGGCCATGAGAGGATTTGTTTGTTCTGTAAACACATACACTCAAAGCGTTGGCATGCATGCATGCACTCACACAGCGGGATGTGTTTGGCCTGTGGATAATGGGATCTATGTGGATGGTATTTTTAGTATCCTGACAGGTCCTGACCTTTCAAGCAAGACATATATGGACATATGTGGGAGAGGTCTCCATTTGCTCCTGCAAAAGCCTGCTGGAACGTTTTCACAAAATCCCTTCTGACCAACAGAGTCTCAACACAGATCAGCTCATCTTATTGAAACCTCTGTGGGATTGTTTGGATAAAGATCTGAGCGTCAGTGGAAATATGTAGCTCTTAGTAGTGTGTAGAGAAGTTGTGAATGTGTGTGTGTGTGTGAGAGCTGCATGTTGAACTGTGTGGCAATTCACACAGTCACATGAGACTAGAGTTGCACTGTATATATATTTTATCGGCTTAGATTAGGGGGCTTGATCAGCTGGTGATTTAACCTGATGACTCTTTATAGTTATTTGCATTGCTGAAACGTATCCGTCTCCATCACTGCACTACAGCAAAAGTTAAATATAAAAAAGTGACAATATAACCACAGTGGTGTGGGCCTGTGGATAGGTGTAAAGTGATAAACAAAAGGCAAGTGCAACAAAGTCCTACGTTCTTGTGTATCTTTGTATGGGAGACTGGCTGTTGACCCTCTCATGTCTGCCCACCAGCTGTCTGTGAGCAAAAACAAAGAAACGCAACAACAAGACAAGCACAGGACAGAACAAGAGCTCTGTGCTGACTGTCTCCTCTCCTCTGCCCGTCTCTGCTTGCTTTACTCAGACCTCAAGCTGGAGGTCTTCCCACCATGTCAAACTTAGTCTTGACAAGACTGAGCTCATTCCTTGGAAAATCTTGCCTCCTAGAAACTCCTCGATGGCCCTGTCACACTGAACAGAGCCCGATGTGCTGGCAGAACACCCAGTTAAACTACTCTGTCTCACTGAATGATTCTGCCGCTAATTCACCGTGCTCAGGCAGACAGCCTCCAGTAACGGCTGACTAGAGCCAATGCAAGCTGATAGAAATGGCTACTGATAGGCAGCTAGAGCTCAAGAAAACAGCGCAACAGTTGATTGTTGGTGTGGTCCTGTCATGATACTGTGAACCATGCTGCCGAGACTGCCAAGTCTCGACCTTGAAAAGGTAGTATCTTCAGACTTAAAAATCTGTTTACTAGTCATGAGGTGTACTAATCAGCCTGTGAATTGTTGATGTCCTCTGTGGCTTGTGAGGAGTCTACAAAATCACAGAAGTGATATCACCCAGGTCCAAAGTTAAAGGAAGGGTGTGCTGTGTCTATTTCACCAGTTCACTTCCTCTGCAGGAAATCAAGCTAGCTTCTATTTCAGTTTCCCCATCTCTACAAAAATGTACAGCCAGCCATGTCTCCAGCCTCCGTAAGACGCTGCCGTCACTGGTGTCCTGCTTGAATTCAATATGGGGTGCAAAACATCCTGTGAAAGTATCCACAGCATTCATACTGCTAGCCAATAAACCCTCTCCAACCCTGCTCACTTACAAAAGGTGGACTGAAGTTAATCCAGATGAACAGCAGCATCGCTCCTCAAAATAAAAATTAATCTGATCAAGAATTTCTTCACGTTCAGCTCTCATCAGTGAATAATGATTTGTCCCTAGTGCTGTCTGATTTTGCAGTAATTTAGTTCCTTTCTCCTTAGTAATAGTTTTCTAAATATAATAGTGTTGCTTTGCTTTGCTTCCTTGAAGGTGGAGGTGGAGGCTGGAAAGACAGTCCCAGTCCTCACCTGAGCGCAGGGAAGTCTCTGGTGGAGGGTGCTGAGGGGGGGTCCTCGTGTTCCCTTGCCCTGTCCAAGCTCAGCTGGTCCACCTTTGGGGGTTTCGGAGGTGGAGGTGGGGCCTGCACAGCTGGAGGCGGCGGAGGAGGTTACAGAGGTAACAGTATTCTGTCAGCTACCCTTAAAATACCATGCTTTACCATTTCTAACCCCTGCACTAAAAACCAAATCCCTTTTATGTCTATTATTTTCTTCTGTCTTGTCATTTCATCCCCGACACTCTACTAAACCCCTCATATTCATCATATGTGTGGCATAACTGTCTTTCTTAAAAGATTTAATTTGATTTGGGGCTTAGTCTAAAGCAGAAGTTATGCTTGTCTGGTTGCTCTTGACTCTGAACAGAAATAACACTTTCAACTGGAAAACGTTTTGCAACGTCTAATTGTCAGTCACATTCGTGTACAGTTTTGTCAAGGACAACCTCGCAGTGCCACTGGATAGTTTGTTGCCATGGTAATCATACACATAATTATACAGTTTTCTTTGCTTTTATCCGTGAGAGACATGACTGCCTGCCTGAACCAGCAGGATGGAGGAGGTTAATAGTAAGGTCATTCAAATCTAATAATAACTTTGTGTCTTTTCGACTTTCTGCCACCAAGGTAAAAATGCAGGGTGTTGTCAAACATGGTGTTCTTCTGTAAACTGTAATAAATGGATCAGAATGGTTTCGACATAATAATACTGACAGATAGGAGAGTTCACAACATGGATTTTGTGACAGGAGGTGACGCTGCGCTGACGGATGAGATCACAGCCGATGGTCAAAATGGAGTCTCATTCATCCATCCAATGGGAGAGATTTTCCTTCATCCTCTGGCAGGTGAGAGGGACGCAACACATCACTTCATACTGAAAGTAAGACAGTGATGCGGATAGAGATAGTGTGGAGAGTGGAGTAGAAAAAATGAAGGAGAAATTGAGGAGAGTAGAGAGCAAAGAGACTCCATGTATACCTTATGTATACCGGATGGATTATGCATCTTAGTGGTGGTTAGCAGCACTGTAAAAGGTTTAAAATTTAAAAACATGACATCAATTAATAGATGAATAGAACATAAATGACAAAATGATAAAAATGAAGAAGAACAAATTCAATAATGACAAAATGAGTTGAAATTGATGTGATTTTTGTTGAACTTTTACACTTTTAAACATGCGGATTTAACAGACATGAACTCTAGTTTTTTTCAGTAGTGATATGAAGACTCAGGGACACCTTTGGAGTTATGTAACATGAAGTTACATCACTGCTTAGAGTCTCTCCAGGAACAGCTTGCGTTATAAACGTGGCTGATCCCAAAGCAAAGATGCTGTCGGTGTGAAGATTAAATCCTGAGCTCTTGGATTTTCTGTGCACTTGGTTCTCCGAGCAGTTGATCCAGTCAATACCTCAGGGTGTACCAGTGTGTGTGTGTGTGTGTGTGTGTGTGTGTGTGTGTGCTTGTACCTGTTTTTTTCTGAGACTACCAGCCATCTGATTCTCATTATTTAGCTTGAGTAAGAGGAAGTTGACTAATTCACAGCCTCATGTAGCCCGTTGCATTTGGCGCCAACAGGCAGACTTCCTTTCTCATGTGAAAGGCACTGTTGTTGTTGTTGTTGTTGTTGTTGTTGTTGTTGTTGTTGTTGTTGCTGCTGCTGCTGCTGCATGCGCTGCCAGTCACTGCCAGCGAGATCTAAACAAAGACATAACCTTTAACGCTTAGAATTAAATTCTGTAATGTAGTTAGATCATCCTTTAGTCTTTAAATGACAGATAATATACGACACACGAGGCATAAGCCTACTTCTCCTTGTATTCATAATTTGTATAAAGAAACAATGGAGCACTGTCACAGGTCGACAGATTAGAGTTATTTAGTGGAAGAGCAATGTATTAATGGAAAAGAATCGGTAGCACTTTATAACTACACACTATAAAGCATTAGTTAAGTATTAGTTAATACGGAATTCATCATTTATAAAGCATTATTCATACATTAATACGCATTAGTAAGTCATTCATAAACACAGTTATAAATGTTGTATTCTTTATTAATAAGCTCATCTATAATGTGCTTAATAATTGTATTTTCATACTTTATACATGATCGGTTCACTATTTATAAATGAAGTATTATTTTAATGACAAGCCATTTATTTATGAGTTGTTAATGGTTGTTAAGGTCATTTGGAAAGTAAAAAAAAAAGTGATGACATAGGTTAACTGCCTGTTTTTTTATACTTTCCAGAGAAAGAATATAAACAATTTCAGCATAATGCCTAAATCTACCAGTGGCAAAGCCCAAAGGATGCTACTAAGACTACTCGAAAGATGCCCCAGCTAACTTTACTGGGTAAAAGCCTCACCGTTACAGGCCTGGTACCGTTTCTCTGAGACAGATCATCTATCACTACCAGCTCATCAATGATGTGCTTAATGATTGTATTTGATAAAAAGTGTTCTTCCAATGAAAAACCATATTTATGCGCCTATGGTTCATACGATCATATAGAACATTTAAGGAAATTATTTAATAAGTATTTTCTCTCTAAAGTAAGGACTATCTAGGCCATACAAAACACTACAAATGAGATTGAAAAAAGTCTCAGTTAGGCGTCTTAAGTCTCAGCTTTATTACGGCCTGGGTTAAAACCCTTTAGTGTCGTTTTTGGACGTCTCGGCGGTCAAGTTAGCAACAATAAATACGCAACGTCCGGTTACGCCTTCAAAATAAAACTAGTGAATAACGTTTTGAAACAGACGTTAGTTGCGTTCCCCTTCGAGGGAACTCGAACTGCGTCAGTTACGACACTATGGGAATGCCTCTAGGCGTAGCAGGTCTGAACGTGAATGAAATCACTCCAATCCTATTGGTTTGTTGCTAGAACAGTAAGGTGTGACGGACTAACCGGAGTAGTATAAAGCACACCTGTACACACTCATCATTAGCTTTTTTCTATTCAGCAGGCGCTCTGTATGTTGTTTGAAGAAAGCTCCAGTCCTACAAGCAGTGAATGTCTTACCTGAAGAAGTCTACCAGCATGTCCGGCAACCAGAAATACAGAAGGTGTGTTTTTCCTTGCCCTCGGTACATCACGGATGGAGATTCTCATGAGATGTGTGTCTCATGTTTGGGGATGGAGCACGCCCGGGCAGCTCTCGAGGGGGCTGCCTGTGGCCATTGCGAAGCCCTTTCCGTGCGGGTACTGAGGTCCCGCATGGCTCTCTTTTCCAAGGATGGCCGGATGTGTTCTCCCCGTGGTGCGGGCCCTGCGGCCCCCGAGGCAGCCCGGCGGCTTCACTCATGGGGTTCACAGCATGATCTGTCGGAGGATTTCGGGACGGCTGAGGCTTTTTCCCGACCTTCATCCGCTGGCTCCGATGCTTCCTTTCTTCGTTAACACCCGTATAACCCGTTTCTCGGCTTCTCCCGCTCGCGGTTTGGATCCGGAGACACTGCAGCAATCCGACTCCGAGGAGGTGGACGTGCTCAGCGTAGTGGACGATGACTTCCGGGTGTCGGGGCGGCGTCATCAGGCGGCGCCCGACTATGACGAGCTGCTGGAGGTGGTGACTAGAGCCGTGGCTAAGCTCAACATCGACTGGCCACAGGAGGAGCAGACACCACAGGCTTGTGGTAAGCTTGATGAAAGGTTTCTTAAGCACCACGCGCCACCTCCACGCCATTCTTTCCTGATTTACATGATGAACTGAGTAAATCATGGGGCAGACCCTTCTCTACACGGTTTTCCACACCCCGATCATTGAACTACAGTAATGTGATGGGGGTTAGGGACCGTGGTTATGGGAGGATGCTTCAGGTAGAGGATGCGCTTGCGAGCTATCTCTCCCCTCGACTTGCGTCCTCCCTGGAGAAGCCGGCGTTACCATCCAAACCATGTCGCACCACATCCACGCTCATGGGGAAGGTGTACATGGCAGCGGGCCAGGCAGGTGCGAGCTTGCACACCATGGCGGTGCTTCAAGCCTACCAAGCCGACCTGCTACAGGAGATGGTTCAGAGGGGGGGTCCCTCTGAGGAAGATCTGGCGGAACTTCGTAGAACCACGAACCTGTCTCTCCGGGCCACCAAGGAAACGGCCCGCTCCATTGGCCGGTCCATGTCGGTTCTGGTGATTACAGAGCGTCACCTATGGCTCAACCTCGCGGGCATATCTGAGAAGAATAAGAGCTTCCTCCTCGATTCACCGGTGAGCACGGTGGGCCTCTTCGGTGACGCGGTGGACTCGGTGGTGGATCGGTTCCAGCACGTTAAAACGCAGGGCGAAGCGTTCTGCCAGTACCTCCCTCGGCGGTCTGCACCCAAGGCAGCTGAGGCTGCCGGGCGTAGGTCCCTTCCCTCTACGAGCTCCTACCGAGAGGAGAGGAAGCAGAGTGTCGCTTCTCGGGGGCCCCCTCGAGGAGCTGGGGCAGCAAGGCGGCGCTCTCAACCTCAGCCTTCTGAGAGACGCGATCTGAGGACCGTCATCCAGTCCCGACGGAGCTCAGGGAAGAGGTCCTGAAGACCAGGGTAGGGGAGACCCTCCTGCACCGTTCAAAACCCGCCCTCCAAAATTCAACGGGGTGGTTTGGACTGTGGTCCGCCCGGAGCAAGGTCCAGTGTTGGGACAGGAAGTTCTTACTCTGCTGAGGAAAGGGGCCGTGGAACGTGTCTCCCCCCCAGACAGAGACGGCGGCTTCTACAGCCGGTACTTCACAGTCCCCAAGAAGGACGGAGGGCTGCGCCCTATTTTGGATCTGCGGGTTTTAAACCGGTCTCTGAGGAGATTCAGGTTCAAGATGCTCACCATCCTCGCCATCGTGACGCACATCCAATCCGCAGATTGGTTCGTCACGATAGATCTAAAGGACGCCTATTTCCACGTCTCCATCCGTCCTTCTCACAGGAAGTTCCTGAGGTTCGCCTTCGTGGGTGTGGCTTACCAGTATCGGGTTCTTCCATTCGGCCTGGCACTTTCCCCTCGCACATTCACCAAGTGTATGGGTGCAGCACTGGCCCCGCTGAGGCTCCAGGGCATCCGGATTTTCAACTACATCGACGACTGGCTCATCCTAGCCCAGTCTCGAGAGTTGGCGGTTCGGCATCAAGATGTCGTTCTGGCTCATCTGCTGCGTTTAGGGCTGAGGCTCAACGCAAAGAAGAGTGTGCTGGCGCTCACCCAACGGACTACGTTCTTAGGGGTAGTATGGGATTCGACAACGACGCGGGCACAATTGTCTCCGGCACGTGTCAACACCATATTGGCTGCCGTGAAAGGGGTGAAGTTAGGCCACGCCATCACTATAAAACACTTTCAACGGCGGCTGCGTCCAGCGTAATACCATCTGGACTGCTGCACATGAGACCCCTGCAGTGGTGGCTAAGGACCAAGGGTTTTTCCCCGAGGGGAAATCCTCTCCGTCTGATTTGGGTTACGCGCAAGTGTCTTCGTTCCCTATCAGTTTGGAAGGAAACTTAGTTCCTGTCCCAGGGGCCCGTGCTGGGAGGGTCTTGTCGCCGGCTGGTCATTTCAGACAGACACCTCCCTCACGGGCTGTGGCGCTGTCATGGGCGGCCGCTTTGCAAGGGGATCCTGGCAGGTGCATCAGTCCGAGTGGCATATCAACTGTCTCGAGATGTTGGCGGTGTTCCAGGCTCTAAGGAGTTTCCTGCCCGATCTCCAAGGCCACCACGTCCTGGTTCGTTCAGACAACACAGCGGTGGTGGCCTATCTGAATCACCAGGGCGGTCTGCACTCGGTCAGATCCTCCTGTGGTCCCAGCAGAGGTTACTATCGCTCAGGGCGATGTATCTCCCGGGGACGCAGAATCAGGGAGCAGACCTGCTGTCGAGGCAGGGGCTGAGGCCCGGGGAATGGAGACTTCACCCCGAAGTGGTGGAACTCTTGTGCGAAGAGTTCGGCCCCATAGACGTGGATCTGTTTGCGTCTCAAGAGACTACGCACTGCCCGCTATGGTTTTCTCTCGTTCCTCCAGCCCCGTTGGGTCTGGAGGAACCATGGTACATTCGTGGCAGAGGCTACGTCTGTACGCTTTTCCCCCAGTCTCTCTGCTCCCGGGGGTTCTGGAGCGGGTCCGCCAGGACAATGTCAGCCTACTGCTCGTAGCCCCGTTGTGGCCAACCCGGGTGTGGTTCTCGGACATCATTTCGCTTCTGGACGGCCCGCCGTGGCAGGTCCCTCTGAGGAGAGACCTGCTGTCCCAGGCGCAGGGCCGGGTTCTTCACCCTTGCCCCGCCGTATGGCGACAGTGGGTCTGGCCCCTGAGGGGGCACAGTACCTAGAGGCGGGTCTAACAGCCGGAGCAGTCGAGACCCTCCTCAGCTCCAGGGGCCCGTCCACACGGAGGATGTACGGCCTGAAGTGGAGTGTTTTCTCCACTTGGTGTAGGGAGCAGTCGGTGTGCTTTATACTCCTCCGGTTATTCCGTCACACCTTACCGTTCTAGCAACAAACCAATAGGATTGGAGTGATTTCATTCACGTTCAGACCTGCTATGCCTAGAGGCGTTCCCATAGTGTCGTAACCGACGCAGTGTCTCGTTCCCCTTCTCGGGGAACCAGGGTTATATACGTAACCTGAGACGTTCCATACGCAACCGAAGAAAAAAACTCAATATTGACTTTGTGTTTAACACAGGAAAAAAGTGAAAGTATGGTTTCTGGTCAAGCCGCCCTTCTCAACCATGTCTCTTCCTTACCATAGACTGTAGCCCACATAAAAAATACGGGCTTAAACATAGACTGGAAAGCAGCCCTATTGTGACCCTTGGCGCATTCAGTAGTCTTTGCCGTGTGCTCTCACTTTAGCGGCAGACCGCACCGAGGAAGAACCAGAGAGAAGCGGGCTGCAAGACGCAGTTGGCATATCGAGATCACACGGGCCCAGAAGCGCGTAAGATCTCGTTAAGAGTGTAAAGACACCATCACTCGGGATTTTTGAATGCCGTCATTTTCCCCCTGGAAACTCCGGTGAGTAAAGTTTGTAACCTTTAGGAGAGAGCTAAAAGTGCAGCATGATGCTAGCTTAAATGGGCGGGTTAAAACCATATTACTGTAAGTTAAAAGCAGTCGGAGGATGTTGTGAACACGATGTCGTGAACTGTATTACAGTGCGTAACAGTATTTTTTTGTGTCTTGGTTTCAAACTAATCTCTGGAGGTACTTTTGGATGTGTAAGCACATGTAGTACTTTCAGAGGTATTTTTATTTACGGTATTTATGATAATACATGTTAAAGATAATTTCCTTGACTAAAATGTGTAAACTCTGTTCAGTATCTTTTGGTTGTAATTTAATTTAATGTAATGTTAAGAGAAATTTAATTTATTCATAGTAACATTAGTGATGTCTTGCTTAAATGCTACCTGGTAAAGTTATAAATCTTTGGTAACCTTATAACAATATAAAACTTAAGAAGAGTCCCTAGACAACAGGGTGATGATATTGCGTTTTGACAAACGGGATGAGATCTTATTTGAAGAACATTGACTGTGATGATTTATCTGATTTATTCTGCACTATACGTGCACCCTGGTTTTTGAGACCCTGGATTGTAGCTTAGAGGTCAACTCTTCGCTGGATGCAGATGGCGAGCAAGTCCCAGAGATGATGCACCCTGTATGATGAGATCGGACCATGGTGTGGCCAGCTGCTTCTGATCCCATTTAACAGGACTGACACATCAGATTACAGGAGAAAGATCCACCACACGTTCATTATCCTGCCTAGGTAGAGATACAAATAACTGAAAGACACTGGACACTTTTTAAAATTGTATTTTTTATGAAAGAGCTCTTCTTATTCTGGGGATTGTTTGAAACATGGTTGGTGTACTATGAGAGTGTGCCGTGCCGTGCTGACTGTAATAAACCTGCCCACTGTTCTTTAATCACACACAGTCTATTTCTTACCCCCACACTACTCCTCAGAACCTAGGTTGGTAAACTAGCTAAAGTTCTACACTAGTGTTAAATATTCTAGACCTGTCTTTAGCATTAAAAAACGATGCCACAGGGCTTTCCCAAGTGTGTTATAAAGTGACAACAAGGGGTCTTGACCATTGGTCCATATGTGACGACTTGGGAGTGAGAACGGGTTGGGTTGTAGATGGTTAATTTTACATCAACAGTTGTACAGTTTATGCAGCAATAGTCTCTTGTGTTGTTGTGTTTTTTTGTGAATGAATGGGTGAAAGGCATTTTGTAATAAATAATATGTTCTGTATCCCTTTGTGTTGTGTCCGTTTCCTTTTTCTGTTCAGAAGATAACTGATTCTTGTGTGTTACAATATCATTTGTAAATGCTTTGTAAGGCATAGATAGTCCTCACTTTAGATGAGCTCACGCAAAATACTTTACTAACCATTAGTAACTACCAGAATTAATCATGAATTGCAGTATTATTAAGTGTCAAAAAACATCAATGAACACGCACTATTAGACCATTTCTAAATAACTACATTTCATGTCAAGTTAGCGGTCCCATCACAGCAGATCTCTGGAAGCGCAGATCTTGGAGTTTTGAAGAGGAGTGTATAGATAACAAAGAATAAAACATTTATAACTGTGTTTATGAATGACTTACTAATGTGTATTAATGTATGAATAATGCTTTATAAATGATGAAGTCCTTATAGTGTGTAGTTATTATAAAGTGCTACCAAAGAATCTTATTGCTACTTAATGTATAATATATCCCAACATGTTGAGCCAGTAATGATATTTTAATGTATTATAGAACCATTTTATTACAAGTACTGCATTTTACACAAATACACACATAATTGATCACATTGCTTATAGCACATCATGTAATGCGTTCAGGGATTAAAGGACCAGGCTTTTGCTGTCAACAAATCTAATGAAAACACCAAAACCAACAGTGTGTTAGTCCATCTCTCAGTAATTTCTTACTTCTCTACCTGGTTTGTGTCTCTAAGCCCTAAGACCATTAGGAAATGAGTTAGCCTTTTAATAAATTTAAAAAATATATATTTACATCTACAGCATAAAACAAAAACAGCTGGGCACTGTAGTTTTCTGTAAATGTTACTCAAACAGAAGTAAATAGTGCATTTCTTGGGGACTATTTTCAGCTGTGGATTAATACTCTGTTGCGTGCTGATGCTCTAGCAAGTATTTACAGCAGTGGGGACTGTATATGAGTAATTGACTCACAGTGCAACAGTGTGGCTCATTGATGATTTGTTTTTTATATGTATATTTTTGGACAACTATTTAGCTATATGGCACAAATAATAGGGAGTTATAAAGCATTAGACTATACTTGTGAGAGGGATCAATTCATTATTGGGTTTGGTTTGGTTGTTGGTTTTCTTTTCATGGGATTTGCTGAGAAAAAGAAACATAGAATATATCTGCAGGCCTTGTTGAAGTATCCTGCAAACATAATGATCTCCCTCCAATGAAGAGTTTGTGTGTGTTGTGTTTGTCCGTTGTTCCCTCTAGCCATGGAGAGTCACGGCGAGTGTGAGATCAAGGTGCAGCTGAACTGCAGCCATTGTCAAACGCAGAGCTGCAAACGAGATGAAGACACTCACCTTATCGTCTGTCTCTGCGACGACGACGACGATGTACTGGCCAGCGACAACGTCACATGTATCGGCGCTGTAGGTGCGTAACAAACACTACTTTTTGGATGATGGGGCCATTTTGTGTTGGCAGTTGATTTTAATGCCAAGCAATAACTCCATCAAAGGTCTTTCCAATCTGAACGCATCTAAACTAAAACAATTTTTGAGGTATCTTTATCAGCCCCCTCCTCCCCTCTCTCCCAGCAGCTCCTCAAGGCCTGGCTCCGCAGGGCCAGATGTCGACATCTTTGATCCTGGCTATCGTGGTCTCCACCGTAGTGAGCGGCATCGCGCTGATCTGCGCCGGCGTTATCCTCAGTAAGAGACTCTTCCAGTTCTGTGTGCAGTCTGTGCCCACGACCTTCCACCGGCTGTGAACACAACTGGATTATGCAGATGCTTCCAGATGTTACTCACAACAGAAACAGGAACACCTTTTAATAAGTGGTTTAAATGCCCTCCTCTGGCTATGCGCCGGATGACTAATAGAGCTGTGGGAAGGATGGTTAAACGTTGCTGACACAATATGAAGTGAGCGCATATGGACACTTTTATTACGAGCCCTTATTTTAAGAGAGGCTCTCCTTTTGATGGCTGTGTCTAACCTTTTTTTTGTGCCAAAGAGTGTGAAACAAGATTATCCCGCAGATGAGATGTGAGATAATGCAGTTAAATACCATATTGTTAATATGTCGTATTTATTGCCTACAGATTTCTCTCATAGAAGCATGAAACGAAGATGCACTGTAAGCATCTCACTTTTTGACTTTTCTATAAAACTACATCATTGGTTATAAAAAGGACAAGCGGAAAGGTTTGACATTTAACTTTTAAGTTCCTCTCAGTCGGAGATGTGCATTGATGCATGAGATGAGATTAGATTAGATAGCAGTAAATGTCAGGTATTATGATTCACCGGCTGAAAAACAAACAAACCCTGAAACAGTCATGATTCTGTAGACATGAAGATTTGAACAACATGGCAAAATACAGAAGTGCGATAATATTTTCAGCCATTTTGGGAAGTGGACAGTGACAATTTAAAGTTTATCTTAACCCAGGGGCATTGACTCTTTGTAAGGAGATAGTTAGGAAACGGCAGACAAACTTCAGCTGTGATGCAGCACACTGCTGTTCACGCAAAGCACTGTGATATATAAAAAAGTATTTGGGAGAAGGTGGGCATCTGTTGTTGAAGAGAAGAGATGACTAGATGTGTTAGATTTCTGTGATCTGAGACAATCTGACAGTCAGACATGCTGTAAAATACTTTACTGATTGCACAAATAAACTGCTTAAAATAGGAATAATTAGGGAATTAGCAAATAATCAGTTTTAATTATACCACTCAGTGGCAATAAAACTCTAGGAAAGAGAAAGAAAGACATCTGAGGGATAAAGAGTCAATTAATTATGATTATAACACTAACTAATGATGTTAGTGTTGCCTTAGTATGTAACTTGGTCTTAAACGCTGCTATGGAATATATACTGTTTAATGTTGACTTCTATACCTTATTAACCACAGACACTTTACATAAATACAGTTTGTATGCAGTTGTAACAACAACATATGCAGTCACTCTGCAGTAATATAGGACAGTGAGGGATTATAAATCTACTTTCTTTTTTGCACCTTTGTCACCTTTTTGACAACCTTCTGCTGCAGATAATTCGGAAGCGAATCCTGACATTTTGGTCGACCCACCAAGTGCTGTTTAAGAAGAAGTCTGAACATAGATTCTCTCTCGTCCTCTCCGTAACCTCACTGAAAGGGCTGAAAATTAAGTGAAACTCGACAGTGGAAGACGCGCTCTTTCTCCCCCACAGACAGTTTTGGGGAATCTAAACTTTGTGCAAGGGCCTCTGGTGAAATCTGTACAGCACTGACTTCCTGTATGATATCAATTACATTTTCACCGTTCTGTGTTTGTACTCTGTCTGACAGGAAAACCAGGCATAACAAAAGCAGTTTGGGTTTCTGACTGAACTAATACAGTGAACCTACTGTAAGGAAAATGAAAAATAAATAGTCAATTTCACAGATTAAAGGAGCAATATGGAGATTTCTTTCCCATCGGCAGTGAGACCTGAGAATGTCAGTTTTCTAGCCAGTCACTAAAGCAAAATATCTTGGCAACTTCGGGGCTTAATCTAACACCACTGTTGGACCATAATTTACCCTTCAACACGGGAAAGGAAAACAAATGAGCAGATTAGACAGACATGACATTTTCTGACCCCGCATTCACACTCTCATGGGGATCAACCCTTTTTTGTAGTTGTAATAATACGTTCTAGTGGCAGACCCCCATATGATGTACTGGTTTCTTTACAAGATTAGAATACCAGAATAAAAAATGTTGAGAAAATTTAATAAATGATAAATACTATATATAATTCTGCTGATGCAGATAATCAAAACAGAACTGTAGGGGAGCACTGTCCTTTCAGGAGATGAGAGATTTGCAGAAATGGGCAACAACGTTGATACGGCAGTCGTATTTTAGAAAAATGGCAAATACATTAAAGTGGAAAGGACAGGTTAGCTTGAGTTAAGGTCAGCCAGGCCAGCACATATTCGTCATCAGATAAATGGTCTTTTCAGATAAAAGACTGAAAGTTCTGAACAGACCAGACAGAAAAAAAATGAAAATGTTAGTATGTGAAACAATAAGGCAAAAGATTTTTTAGATTGGTTTGGTAGAGCCACACATAGATGCCCTCTATGTAATCAGAGCCTAACCAGACAGATATTAATCACAGATGTTTGTTTGGCTAATTATCAACAGTTGTGTAACTGCATGACATGTAACACTCATGTAATTACCAAACTAAGCTGACTTCTATGAACACCATAATCACGAAAACCTTTTTTTTTAAATGGATGAGCTATTTAGTGTGACTTCTTCACTAACAGCATTGTGTGTAATTGTGTGAATTTGCAAGTGAAAAAATCAAATACTAAAACAAAAACATGACATTTGTGCAATTACATACATGTTGCTTTCCTTTGCAAAAAGAAAAAAAAATTGCACCTACACACACCCTTCAGGTTAACGGTGTCTCTTCACCTGAGCTCTCCCCCATGCAGGGAGGTAGTCTGTTCCCTGGGCGCCCCATCTCCTCCTCCTCCTCCCCCCTCCTCCTTCTCCTCCTCAACCCACCCCTCATCCAAACCCCCCTGAGTCCCTAGCATCTGCACCGGGCGATGGCTCGACGGCACCTCTTACCTGCACGCAACACCCCCTCCCTGGCAGACTACCAACCTGCATTGGGGACGTGGTCTGCCTCCACAGCGGGTGAGTCCAAACTCACTGGCACAGACAGTCTAGGAGCAGTAACCAAGGAGAGGAACTTCCAAGCTGCACCCTGCAAAACATTGTGTTTGTGTGGGGAAGGATTTGTCTTAAAAGGGAACTCCACCAATTTTCCATATCAAACTGTGTTTACAGGTTTTTGGGAGTACTACTGCAGTTATGAAAAAAAGTTGTATAAAGCCTAATGTATCTCCAGGTGGAGCAAAGTCTGATAAACTGCCTCAAGAACTGCGTTTACCAGACCTCTGAATCCCGAGGCTAAAGGCACAAGGCTACATTAGCTGCTACTAGCAACATACCTGAACATATGACCAAACTGTTAGAGATCGAGTTGCGTTGTGGGTAACTTTACAAGTTTGGACAAGTAAGACAAAGAAGACAATTTCTCTTGTTCAGCTGCATAAATTTTTGTGGAATTTTTGAGGAATGCAATGCTGTATCGGTGGAGTACTCTTTTAAGAACAAAATGACTGAACCAACTTTATGAACAGCAGTCTCACATTTATGCAACAGTTTTCTCACTGGCCCCTTAAGAATGTTGTTTTTCTATTGACTCTTGAGATGTGGCTTGACCCCTCCTTGTGTTACCGCTCCTACAGTCAGT
Source organism: Micropterus dolomieu (assembly GCF_021292245.1). Lineage (NCBI taxonomy): Eukaryota > Metazoa > Chordata > Actinopteri > Centrarchiformes > Centrarchidae > Micropterus > Micropterus dolomieu. Next base: position 15,911,555 of record NC_060160.1, read on the forward strand.
AGATAGTCAGGAAGCTGCTTCTACAACTTACATGCGAGAGTGGGGTCCAGTTAGGGTAATGTTTTTAAAAAAAAACAACAAAAACGTTTCTTTAACTTTCAAGTCAAACAAGCTTGTCTCTGTCCTGTCTTTGTCTTTAGTGTGGTACCGCAGGAAGAACGACCTGCACGCAGTGAGGGGGCGTCTGCAGAGTCCAGAGTATAAACTGAGCAAGATCCGTTCCTCCACCATCATGACCGACTACAACCCCAATTACTGCTTTGCAGGGAAAGCCGCCTCACTCAACGAACTGAAGGAAGTGCCACGGAAGAACATAATACTTCTCAGGTACAGAACATGATGTCAAAATGTCACTTGGAGCTTCTGATGGCTCTCTGTGCTGATGTCCAGACCTGTAGTACACGCAGTGCTTTTGTTTTCTCTTTGGTTTTAGTATTTTTCACCTTATTTTTTCAGGGCTCTCGGCCATGGTGCATTTGGGGAAGTCTATGAAGGACAGGTTCTAGGGATGAGCAGCGATAACAATCCCATGCAGGTGGCCATAAAGGTCAGTTTCCACATGACGACAAGTGGCACCTAAATGTTAGATGATAGCACCTCACCAGGAGTTATGTTGATTACATATAATCTACTCAACAACCTCCCACAGGGGCGCTCCTACTTCTTGGATCTAAAGGTCACACACGCAAGTAGGATTTGAAAGGCAGGCATTTGTGACGCATTTATTTAGAAAAACGTTATTTGTTTTACTTACTACATAATATGAAAATGTAATGAGGTGGTTTCTATCTATGATGAAATCCAAGACTGCTAAATCACTACGACTGCACAGCATGACGGATGACTGTAAAAAAGAAGAATGCAAATTAGTTCAGTCGGTGCCCTCAGATAAAAACTACACACTCCTCAAACTGCTTCTCTGATTCTTCCTGCTCCACAGACTCTTCCAGAAATCTGCTCTGAACAGGATGAAATGGATTTCCTGATGGAAGCGCTGATCATGAGGTGCACCATACTGCAGCTTTATATTTCCTTCACACACACCGTGCCGGCAGCCATAAGGTTTAGTTCAGACACCGATTCACCCAAAGCATCCTTCTTACAGCACGCCTGATGTGTGAAGCAGCAGTGTGCTCATCATCAGAAAGCAACTGGCTTTGTTTCATAGCTAAATTGTTTTTCGAGTTAGAGGAGATAACAACCAGAGCCAGACGTCAAACTCACTAGAAATCAAAAGCACATATATCGGTCTCTTATATTAGTAGCTATTAACTATTATTAGTTTATGCGTGATGTTAATTTCTAAGTACCAGTAATTACTCTCCATTCCAAACATCCCTTAGGTATTTTATTAGAGATGTTTTTAGAGAGACTTGATCCAAAGAAGACGTCCTAATGTAGATTTTACAGTACAGCCCCTCTAAATAACAGTGCTGAGATAACACATATGTTTGTTAATGAGCTAAGAAAAAACACGAGGCCAGTATAAAACCATTTTTGCTGTTCCTAATCTGGATTTGAGTGCACACAATAACAGATTTGTTTGATATTTGAGAAGTGAGAAAATACAGGCCACTGTGTCTGTAGATTGTGCTAATATTTTAAAAGTGTTTATCCCTGGGGTGTGGTTAGCTTGGTTGTCAGAGTGCGCACCAAATGTACAAGACTGAATCCTCACTGCAGTGGACCCGGTTCAAATCTGGCCTCTGGTCCTTTGCTGCATGTCACCCCCTTTCTCTGTCTTTCTCCCTCATTTCCTCACTCTATCCGCTGTCCTATCCAATAAAGGCTTAAAAATGCCCCAAAAATAGTAATAATGTTTATCCCTCAGATGAAAACCGAAGTGAAGTGAAGTGAAGCATCATCTTGGACGGCCTTTTCAGACTTCCCTGTGTGGTCCATCAGCTTTTTCATTGGTTCAAATGTTTCAACTGTGAAAAAGAAATGACGATGACAGCCAAGACACGGATAAAGCCTGCCAGTGAAAAAGTGTCAATACGTCAATTTCTTTTAGGGCAATGTAATTAAGGAACTATTTAGAATCTGCTGAAGCAATTGGAGAAAATTTCAGGATATTTTACTCAAAACTACTAACAATTGTGTCCTTTAAATCTTCACTTGCAGACCTGCGGTTTTAATTAGTTTTGTAGTTGCTGAAGAGTTTCCTCATTGAATGAATTCCATAAATTTCAAGTAGATGAGATTAACACATCTGGCAAAAATGTAGTAGTATCTCTCACTGCAGTGGTTCCCAAAGTGGGTGCCAAAGTGGTTAATTTTATTGCTTAATCATTTAGCATTTTCGCTTCACTACATATAAAAATGAGGCAACATTTAGCCTACGTTAATATATCAACATATCAAAACAGAAGAAATGCGGAAATCATATCAAACTCTCTGCATTACAAACGTTGTTAAAGGTGCAGTTATAAAGCTGGCGTTTCCAGGTGTGCAGCAGTCAGAAACTGTGACTTAAGAGATAGAAAGATTTGTCGCTGTAAATAAGAGTTTTAAAAAAAATTGTTGATGTGTCGCTCCCTCTCATCTACATTGTCATGTCTGTTGTCTTCCTCATGTCAAACAGCACGTTTTATATGATTAACACACACAAGGGCAGGCCTGCTAACCTAACTGTTGTTCACTGTTCGTCCATGCAGCAAGTTCAGCCATGAGAACATTGTGCGCTGCATCGGTGTCAGTCTGAACATCCTGCCACGTTTCATCCTGCTGGAGCTGATGACTGGAGGAGACATGAAGAGCTTCCTGAGACAGAACAGGCCAAGAGCTGTACGTCTGTACTGCACCTTTCTGTGTGTGTGTGTGTGTGTGTGTGTGTGTGTGTGTGTGTGTGTGTGTGTGTGTGCGAATGTCTGAGGTGCATGTGTGTGTGTGTCTGAAGTGTGTGCGTGTGTGTTTTGTGGTACACTAAATTGAGTTGTGCTGCATCCAGGGCCAGACCTCTTGTCTCACCATGCGGGAGCTGCTGCGAATGGCCAGAGACATCGCCTTTGGCTGTCGCTACCTAGAAGAGAACCACTTCATACACAGGTTCAGAACTATACCATATATACTATATATATAGTTATATATAGTTAGTTAGTATAGTTATTACTGCTAAGAGCTCAGTTTATACAAACTGAATCAAATGTGGCATCAGGGCTACACTTTCTTGTGTGTATGCTTATGAGAAATCCATGTCAAAAGCACAATGTAGCAATGGCTGAGAGGATGTTTTGCACTGTAAGAATACCCCTTCTACTGCAACAAAAACACCTGAATGAGTATCATATCTTTAGGACTTACTTTTTTTGTTAAACCCAACAATGTATTATTTAATTTTAAGTACCTGATTTAAAAAACAACACAACAATTCTATTATTTTCTCAAAGATTCATATACTATATTGACTTGGACAGACATAATCAGCCACACATTTGACTGATTTTCTGAGCTGTTACACATAAAAAACAATCAACTATGACCCTGCCTTATTATAGAGTAAATGATCCTGTGTATTTCAGAGACATTGCTGCCAGAAATTGCCTGCTTACCTGCCCTGGACCAGACAGAGTGGCCAAAATCGGAGACTTTGGCATGGCACGAGACATATACAGGTCTGGATGCTGAATTTGCACCACCACACAATGGCAGTCCACATAGCAAAGCATGCAGGGTGATTTATGATGAGGTCTATCAT
>NC_060160.1:15915351-15942837 GCF_021292245.1 Micropterus dolomieu
CAGGGCCAGACCTCTTGTCTCACCATGCGGGAGCTGCTGCGAATGGCCAGAGACATCGCCTTTGGCTGTCGCTACCTAGAAGAGAACCACTTCATACACAGGTTCAGAACTATACCATATATACTATATATATAGTTATATATAGTTAGTTAGTATAGTTATTACTGCTAAGAGCTCAGTTTATACAAACTGAATCAAATGTGGCATCAGGGCTACACTTTCTTGTGTGTATGCTTATGAGAAATCCATGTCAAAAGCACAATGTAGCAATGGCTGAGAGGATGTTTTGCACTGTAAGAATACCCCTTCTACTGCAACAAAAACACCTGAATGAGTATCATATCTTTAGGACTTACTTTTTTTGTTAAACCCAACAATGTATTATTTAATTTTAAGTACCTGATTTAAAAAACAACACAACAATTCTATTATTTTCTCAAAGATTCATATACTATATTGACTTGGACAGACATAATCAGCCACACATTTGACTGATTTTCTGAGCTGTTACACATAAAAAACAATCAACTATGACCCTGCCTTATTATAGAGTAAATGATCCTGTGTATTTCAGAGACATTGCTGCCAGAAATTGCCTGCTTACCTGCCCTGGACCAGACAGAGTGGCCAAAATCGGAGACTTTGGCATGGCACGAGACATATACAGGTCTGGATGCTGAATTTGCACCACCACACAATGGCAGTCCACATAGCAAAGCATGCAGGGTGATTTATGATGAGGTCTATCATAGGAGTCCAGACAGCACTGAGATGATGCGGTAAATGGGGGACCAGTTAAAGAGATATCTTATTGCCCTCCGCAGAGCCAGATTCTAAACTTACTTACAGAGTTCATGGCCTTGTGGTATTTACCTTCTCTTCTAAACTGATGATAAATGGACATTCCTAAATCTGATTTTTTTTTTCTTTTCTCAGAGCCAGCTATTACAGGAAAGGCGGACGTGCCATGCTGCCAGTCAAATGGATGCCACCCGAGGCCTTCATGGAGGGAATCTTCACCTGCAAGACTGATACGTGGTATAAATCCTAAACACATAATATTTGCAGCAAGACTCCAAATGTATGAACCTACAAAGAGCAAGTGTTTTCAGTTTATAAGTTTAAACAATTTCCTTTTTACTTGGTTTGAATCCTCTTATTAAAGAGGATAATACTTCGAACTGACACAAGATTTGCACTCTGATAGATGCTGAAAGTCATGTGTTCATGCTAATTGTTGTCACACCACATAATACAGAACACTATTCAAACATCCTAATAGGCATTGTGCATTAAGAATTGTTTTTCTGGACAATAAACAACTAATTTGTTGTTCCAGAAGTTGACAGTGAAAAGCATTTTTCATTTCTAACAATTACAAAGAGCCACCTTGTTTTCCTGGGAAATGACGAATATTCTAGCACCTATTTGAAGCTAATTTAAAAGCCTCCATGTGGTCAGTACAATACGAGCTGGAGTGGTTTTCCAAACTGCGTAATTTCCCTCCTAAACGAAACCAGACCCACAGAGAACTCAACATCTAAAGAGCATTATATCGAGTAAACATCTTTACAAGACAGAGCAGCATCTGTATTCAAGACACAGCGTCAGCTGAACAAAGAATGCTACATTTCCGATGACAAAGTCAAATGTTTTGTGGGCCAAACAATTTCCAAATTTCACTTTGTTTACACATCAAGCCTGACAAAAGTCTGCACATAAAAGATGCAGTTATAAAATTTATTGTGGGACGGCCGCTCAACGGATTTATATAGCAGTCCATCAAACTCAGAATCAAACTTGGTGGCGGAAGTATGTACAGGGCCAGCTACAATTTGACGACAGAGAAGTATTGCTAAACTCTGAAGAGGCACATTATTTCTTCTCTCTTAAAGTTGCTTGGAAGATGAGTCATTTTCCGGCAGGATAGTGACCCAGACTATAAAGAAAAAACAATGAGTGCTGGCTTCTGTCTCTTCATCCACGCAGTTACCAGAACTCAGATTCTCCCATTTAGCTAAAACCTGCAGAATTGATCAAAGTACAAACAATTATATAATCTAGCCCAAACAATATCCATTAACTAGAAATATCATTTGTTTTCTATAAATGTTATAAACAGAAATAGACTTTTTGAGCCCACTGTATTTGATTAAAATACCACACTGTAATGGCTGATTGCTGAACTTTGGACTCAGTAATACTGTAGGCTACAATCCTATACAGTCTATGTTACAGTCATTCATTTTGGGGAGGTGAATTTCAGCTTTTAGCAAGGGCATGATTACATCTGCAGCTCTTCAATGTATTCTTGGTGAAATATATAGTGATGATATAGTGATTCTTGTATGGTCAGTCTCAGGAACATGAGGACGGGCAGGGTTCAATATGTGATCCACGTGATAGAGTCGACTCAGTTGTTGATCTGTCTCTCCCCCTGCAGGTCATTTGGAGTGCTGCTGTGGGAGCTCTTTTCTCTGGGTTACATGCCGTATCCCTGTAAAACCAACCAAGAGGTGCTGGAGTTTGTCACCAGCGGAGGCAGGATGGATCCTCCCAAGAGCTGTCCGGGGCCTGTGTGAGTACTGACAGGAAATACATCATAAGAGATGAGCCTGGGTGTAAAATTCATGCAGGGCACGGCAGGGACAGTGTTAGTCAGTGTTGCTTGCCATTTCTTTGCCGTGTCAGGCTGATTTTCGGAGTGTCTACCAAGAGATAATGCTGTGGTGATGCTGAATGGATTCTGTCTGTAGAGTTCACTGTGGAGACTTTGCAAACATTATAGGTACATTTATAAAAGCTTGTTTTTCTTTGCGCAACACTATTCTTCAAAGTGTGGATCGGGGCTCCATGAAAGATAATCGCTTGTTTTGACTTTTCATCAAACGTTTTTAGCGATAATAGCACAGAGTCTGCTTTGTCTACCACCTTTGATGTGGAATAGATTAAACTTTCTTCTTTTCACTACACTATACCACATTTACAAGATCGTTTATACACAGAGCTTGCATAATAAATCTGGATTTTGTGTCTGTTAATCTGTAGCTATCGGATCATGACCCAGTGTTGGCAGCACTGTCCCGAGCACCGGCCCAACTTCTCTACTATCCTGGAGAGAATTAACTACTGCTCTCAGGTATACTTTATAACACACATGTCTGTAGATACATAAAATGGCTGTTTTATAAATGTAATATTAATTTACTCTCCCTTCATTCATTCTTTGCTTCCTCCTAATTTTCCCTTCTCCGCTTCACGACTCTGTATCAGGACCCAGATGTGATCAACACACCCCTACCTGTGGAATATGGCCCCACCTCAGAGGACGATGGTGGCTTAGTGCTCCGTCCCTCTGACCACACCTCCACCAGCCTCACTCCACTCCTGGTGTCCCGTCCTGTTTCCCAGGATTCTTCTACCCAGCTGGGTCTCTCCTCTCTGGGCCTGGGTCCGGCCCCTCTTCCCCCACAGCCTACCAAACCCCGTCTGCTCCTCCAGAAAACCCAACCTGTCCACCACGAAGTGACGTCATGCTGTGAGGCTCTGGAGCCGTCCTGGGCTGAGCCCGTACCAGCCCCCGCAGGAGGCCACTGGCTCCACCCTGAGCTTCCTCATCACCGACCTTGCTCCAGGAACAGCTCCTCCTCAGGGAGCCAAAGGCTGAAGAACAAGACGAAGAACCTGTGGAACCCCACATACGGCTCCTGGGTTTTAGAAAACTTCAGGGGGAAGAAAACACTTGCTCACACTCAGTCCATGCCACTCTCAAGCTCCACTTCCTCCACCTCCAATACACAGGCTCCTCAGACCTGCAACATAACCTTAGAGAGCAACAAGGCTGGTTGTGACAGCGCCCATCTCAGCCCCTCCAGTCTCTGCACTTCCTCAACTCCATCCCCTTTCTGCCAGGCTCAAGCTGCCCCGAGCACGTCCTCCCAAAAGAACCCAACAGGTGGCACCACAAAAGCTGGCATGGACCTGGCTAAGCTCCAGAGTTTCCCCTGTGGCAACGTCAACTATGCCTACGATGAGCAAAGCTACGAGGCGGAGAACCTGCCCTTGGTTATGCCCAAAGCCCCAGAAGCCATCACAAACACCAGCTCTGCCCCCAGTGTCTCCTCAGGGACTAGCCAGGCGTTAGGCCCGTATACATCCTCATCATGTATGCCCAAGCTGCTGCTCAAGCGCCACGCCAGCTACGGACACGAGGACGTGAGGAGACACACTAAAGCCGAGAAACCAACACGCGACCGAGACTCAGGCTTTTCTCTGTCTGAAGACCTCAGTGTTACCCCTATCTAAGAAACGGTCGCAGGGATTTTGACTGATATTAAAATGAAATGGGCTCCTTTTTCTCACAACCTGAAACTAGAGATTTCTGGAACGAAAAGCATGACCACGAGGGCCCTGCCATTGTCTGAGAGCCACTACATCAAATTATTAGAGCTCCTGGAATGCTGGAAAACACACACAAACACTCCTCTGCACTGTGATAGAGAGTCAACGCTGGACTCAGAGCTCCTTCCTGGGCTTCTGATACACTGGTAGCTGAACACTGAAGCTGGAACACAGCACGGCACGCAGCCCTGCGCTTTCCTAATGTCGCTATGGCTGGTGATGGATGCCATAAATAACTGCTGTAAATGGACTCCTTTTCTACCTACTTGTTTTGGATTTTTTCATGAAAGCTTTGCCAGTAGTGTATGTTGCAATATAGTAAACAATTTATTGGAATTTGTAGTATTCAGTGTACAGTAGGACCATAACAAGCCAAAAATCTTTCATTTTAAAATTAGATAGAGCTACTAAAACTATTTCATTTATAATTTGTTCACCCTAAATAATGTGAAGACGTCCAACACACTGCATTAACATATATTTTCTACATCGGTTCATTCTTGACCTTGGAAACAGCAGTTTGGCTAAACTCGACTTACTTGGTCTTTCCAAAGCTTCCAGCAGCAGATGAAGTTTGCTCAGTTGTTATAGAGATGGTTTTGTTGATTGTGGAATTTCGGTCACATGAAGCGGTCGTACACATAAAGTCATAAAACCTGTTTTTTGTTTGAGGATGGTCTGAGGTGTCAAGTGTGAATCTTGACTCCTGGTCAGTGACTTTAACCTCTTCCCAGTTGATGCTGCAGGTTTTGGTCTGGTCAGTCACTGCTGGTTTCCTGGAAACCTCACTTTGAAGACAAGACTCCAGAAAGTCACTTCTCCTAGGCAAGAAACAGTCCTTTTAATAAACCCACTTACACACACTTTACACTTTGGTTTCAGTACGGCTTAAAACAAACAAGATATAATGTGTTTACTGTGCTTTAGAGGTGCTATCTGATATTTGTACCTTTGGGCAGAGCCAGCTTAACTGTTTTTCCCCCGTGTAGTCTTTGTGCTAAGTTAAGCTAACTGGCTATTGACTGTAGCTTTAAGTTTACTGTGCATACATGAGAGTGGTATTGATGAACTATTCCCTTAAGGTGTTGAATGGCTTGTGGTAAGATCTGAATGTTCTGTAAGTGGAGATTTCTTTGCCAAACTACATAGATCACGATTTGGCTTTGTATATTTTTGACCATATTTTTGACTATTCCAGGCTCTCTCACTCTATTCCCCAATATTAACTCGAACTGCAGGTCTCATCGATGAATAGACGTTGAGGATGATGACAATGCAGCTGTGAAAATATTAGCTATTTTTGTACTCACTTCTGTACACTGGACTAACCCATTGCATTTGTACCTGTTTTATCTTTTATTTGTTTTCATTTATGTTAATGATGGATTGTTCTATATTTGTAGTTGATCACTGCCATTAGATACCTCTACACTGCATCTACTGACGTAGTGCTGGTAGTACTTATGTTTACTCAGCAGGTGGAGGTATTCAGCTTTGATATACCAAACATGCTGCTGCAGGTATCTCAGTTCATACATTTAAAATGATTCAATTGTGAACATCTCTATTCAGTATTTATGTTTTCAAGTTACTCTTATTTAATTGTGTTGGTAGTTGTATCCGATATTCGTCTTTATTTTGAGCCTAACCATGTCGATTTATTGTGTTTTTGAATGAATGGTTACATTTAGGGTTATATAGGCTTACTGTATGTTTTTATGGGTCTGCTGATGTTAGTGAGTGTTTATCTCGGTTTCTCAACAGTCCACTTGAAAATAACATCTTTTAGAAAAGGTTCACATACTTTTCTGAAAACGTTAATGTCATTTAGAAATATTGATTACTGTGGAATTTCTTTTAAAGAAAATAATCCTCGTCTTGCTCACTTTTTACAGCCTGGTGCATTTTATTTCACACTCACTGAAAAGTAGTTATTTTTCTGCATACTTTATGTAGCTGAGGGTGTTCTGCCTCAACCAAAAATGCATTCTATGCAAAATACTGTATTTCACACTTTATTTTAACCTATCTGTGCCCCAAATAAATCAACATATATTGCTCTTATTTGTGTGATTTTGATCAGTTTAACAGTTTTGGTTAAATGGTACAAAATGAAAATGAGTAAACTCAGCTCTGGCTAACATATTTAAGATACCACAATAGTGTTTTACAATGGAAAATAAAAAATAACAGCATTTTCCTGTTTTAATTTTTTATACATTTTCATTCACTTCATTTGCAGAACATGTCTGACCAGGACCGAAGAACATGCTATAACAGACATTGCAGCATCAGTATCCAACATGCTCTGCAACAGCACAAGAAATGAAAATTAAAGTTTAATTTAAATTTTAAAGTTTAAATTAAAGTTTGATTCAAGCAATAAAATCAGTGAAAGAAATATAAATGGATATACAATAAAAGACAGTTTATCAAAATAGTGACACAGATTATACACTGCAGTACTACAGTATATTGATGTGTTATGTATTGTAGTTATATGACTATGAGGTCTGTGACCCAGTCAGAGTTTCATACTGCACAGAATTTATGCTTTAATATTCCACTTACAGATGCAACATCAGGGCTGAGGGCTCAGTGGTAATAAGGTTTGTGATTTGTGATTGCTAACGTATTCCTTGTTTTAATTCGCATTTTATGAGCATTTCCTTCAAATATAACCCATCCCTGAAAATGAAATGAGGCCCTACACTTTCACTTCGGTTCATTTTGTAGGAAGTTGAATTAGTGTCAGTTCTTTTGCTCAAGCCTTCATAAACTAGTGACAAATTCTCTGCTCCTGTTCTGTACTCTTTTCAATATTTCTCATAGAGCGCCCAAAGCAAATCAACATATGAAACGTCCCCCAACGTCTCTCTGCGGTGTTCATTAAATTGGCTACAGTTCCTCTCACAAGTCTAAAAGTCAAAAGTCACTGACCATCTGTTTCAGTAGTTTGGCTATTTTCTTTCATAACTGAGCAAAAGGTTTCTTCGCTAGTCCCTTCATTGTTGACAGACTCCAGGGTGTGGAGGAGGTTTTCCAGCCCCCACAGATAGCCATCCTCCCGGTTGCCTTCCTGCCAGGGAATGTCATGGGTTAACGTCTGGCCCACTGGTAAGGCTGTGGTCTTGCCAAAGTCAATAATCCAGACCTGGGCACTGCCCGTGTGGTCATGGATAAAGAGGAGAGAGCTGCCAATGACCTACGAAAAACAAGAAGGGTTTCATAATAGCATTTACTTTTTCGGCTTCTATTTATCCATCAATCAATATACAGATGGGTGACAAATTAAAGGAAAACCCTGAATAATGAGTAATGCATACAGATGCTTCCATACAGCAGTGATTCCCACATGGGGCTGCTACTACCCCAGGAGGTGCTTTAGCAGTTATGTGGGATATGTGGAAAGATTGTAGAGCATATATTGAGTCCACTGTAATTCTGGGCCGGTATTTATCAAGCTTCTCAAAGTGCCACTTTAGTCTTAAGTGCTGAGAATTCATGAAATTTACTCCTACTTTTAAATTAAGAATAAAAGTAAGTTATCAAATTTCCAGTAGGGGCTTGTGATGGCACTGTGGAGAGAAATGCATCTTTCAGGAGAGGAAGAATGATTCTGAATTATTCGACGATGCGCAGTTAATAGGGGTCAGGCATAAACTTTGTAAGCGATTTGGTGAGGGACGTCATCTCACCTCTGACTTTACACAGCGCGTTTCAGTTAAATTGAAGGTTGTGATGACGCTTCATTTATTTGCCACAGGACAAAAGCAGCTTGCTGATGATTGTGGCCGTCACAACCATCAATAAGCCAAATAGTCATGGAAACAATTATAGCACTTAGGCTACAGCTCCACACATTGTCACGCATTTCATCAACTTCCCAACAACACCCCCCGTAGCAAACAAAGTTCATGCAACAAGCCGGCAATACAGGAGTAATAGGCGCATTTGATGGCGCTCATATAAAGATGAACTTTTTTATCTTTCATTTATTAATGTGTAGGCCTATATCATAATGTCTATCCATCCATCCATCCATCCATCGTCAACCGCTTATCCTGCGTAGCCTACAGGGTCGCGGGATATCATAATGTATTATCTTGAAAATTCTTTATTGTTAAATGTGTGTTGAATATAAACTCCTCTTTGGAATTTCACCATTCAATGTGAATTTATCTGAGAATATTCTTAAATAAGGAAATCTATTCAGTGATTGGTCCTCGGCTACATCGTCATCCAAAATCCTGTTTGCGGCACAGCAAAGTGTCGTAATCAGCACTAAAACTGACGCTTCAGATTTAGTCCTACACTTTACTCACATTAGGACTATGATGCTTGATAACTAACTTTTAAGCACAACATTGAACCAAGAATTTTTTTACTCTTAAGTCAGTTCTTAGCAGTGTTCGTAGGAGTAATTCTGAGAAGCTTGATAAACACGGGCCCTGAACACTAAGTGTTGTGATTGGGAGTGTGTGAAAACTGAATAGAGAGGTCTAAACAGTTAAATTAAAAGTAAAGGATAAGTTAGTTGAAAGTAATGAACAAACAGTTGAAACTGCAAAAAGTAATGGATAAATTATTGAAATACTTAGCTAAAACTAAGAGATAAATGATTGAAATAACTAAAATTTATGTCTACCTTCAGCCACTATGCAAACTTGATCCACCGAAATATTAGTGATTGTTTAACTGTATGAAATCAGTTCACCAATATGACTTTTATGAAGGAGTAATGTTCAACCACATCCATTTTAAAATCAATTGAACACATCTGGTCATGATAACAGTTTCAGATGAAGTTCCTGCTGCTACAGTTTACTTTGGCAGTTTAAGGTTGTTTTAATTTGTCACTCATCTTTAGATCAGTACACACCTCGTGCTGCTTGAAGAACTCTGATGTCTTCAGGGCCTGCCGGATCTCCGTCAGCCTGCTCAGGTAAGACGTCTGCGTTTCAAGAAAAAACAGTGATGGGCGTATTTTAAATAACATCTCCGTGACAGCTGAGCTAACATTACTTGAAGATCATTATTTAGTTTTGAATTTTTTAATCTGAATCCATATGTCAGAAGCTATAGTTGTAATATAACAGGGTGTGGATACAGACACAGTATATAAACAGAAAACTCAATAAGCGCTACAGCGTAAATATTTGCTTTGTGCAATGCAGGTGGAATTTCTTCCTGTAGTTCAAACACTCTGAGGCTGTTTTCATTTATTATTAGACTGATAATACATTTGAAAAGGCCCCAAACCTTTTCCAAATGTAATGACTGAGTATACAAAATATGTATGTTTTGTGTGTGTCCTTACATGCCTGAATATACTGCAAATATTGGTGCAGAAGCTAAGAGATTGCCACGTACTATAATGTTGACGTTCCCTCCAACAAAGTCTTTGAACACATGGATGACATCCTGCTTCGATCTGGTTTTCTTGAAGTCAGTCCGACACGTACCGTCACATTTCTAAACAAGGAGAAAGGGCGTGAGTGCAAATATTAAACAATAAAATGACTTCTAACCAAATCATTTACCTACAGTATATTTGATCATGTATTTTGTGATTGTGCAGCACAAGTAAAGAGACAGACAGACAGACAGACAGGCTGCTTGCTGGTAGCACAACAAGCTATAAATAAAACATCACATGATAAAGATGATATGGTGAACATCTAAGCAAACAGTTTCATACACATACAGTAGACACAAAGCAAGATTAGCATTAATTTGGAGTTGTGTTTCTGGCCACCCAATTCATGTTAATTCCAATATTCACTCTAATTTTAGCCTTATTTTGGTCTCTACCAAGTCTTGAGGAAAATATTTGCTCTTTAACTGCTAAATGCAGAATAGACTAAATCAAAATGCTCCATGAAGCTGAAGGAAACTCCAGAGTAGGGTGATTATTTGTCTCTATGAAAAACCCTATTAAAAAATATTATAAAGTTAAGTGTATAAGATTTAGTGGCATCTCTACCGGACAGAAGGTGTCGTCTTCTGAGACAGCAGAGATTAGCCAGTCAAGAAATTAGGTTTCTTTAGATATATATATTAAGAAATTATATTTACTTAATTATTCGGTAAAACCATATATTATTGCGACTTGGCCACAGACAAATAACATGTAAAATGTAAGCCGAGAGTGTGAAACATTGTCTCTGTTTCTGCACCACAGTCCATTAGAAGCCACATAGATAGATGATAGATAATATAAGTTTATACAAAGGTATTTCACATTGACAAGGGAAACATGTTACTTCTCTCTGTGATTATGGACCCTCACCAAAACTGCCCACCAGCAATAACATCTGGCCCATGGTCAAATAATGGTGCTTTGATAGTGGCAAAAAATAAAAATAGATAAATACTTTGATAGCTGACATAGATAGCTGAAATAGATCTCAGTCAAGACAGCAACAGTTAGTCGCGTAATCACTTCCTCTTTGGTGGTTTTTCAAGAAAGATTTTTTTGCAGCAATGCTTTATTTCGAGTTGATTAAGAGCTTTTGCTTTGAAAAATTCAGATTGACATTAAAAATAATCTGTAGCCTGCCTGACACATCTCTGAAATAGCTGTCAAAAAACGTGATTCCCCTAAATGTCCTCTGCCTGGAAATACTGGGGAAATGAAAAGGCGTCCGTATGTTGATGGATGCGGATTGAAGCCGGAACGCACACACTGCAGCACATACTTTATTATGGGAATGGGAAACAGTCGCTTCATAATCAAATTCTTGAAGAGGGGGAAAATAATTCTCACACGCAACCATCTAGGTGAGAGTCTTGCGCTTAACCAACTGAGCTAACCAAATCTGTAACATTCAACTTAAATATTATGTCCTATGTTTTCACCCCCATCTAACGGATGAAAACACTGCTCCGATGTAAAACTGATTTACCGACCCCTGCTGTATATTATTACTTTTTCTTCTTCTTCGAACATACATATTCAACAAAGTGATGAGTGTCTACACTGCCTGAATTCTACCAGAAGTAGAACAAGAAGAACATAGTGACGAAATGCGCTCTGTAGAGTTTGTCAGTTTGGGCTACTGTAGGGAACATGGCTGTGCAACATGGCAACATCCATGTAAGTGGGACCTGCAGTTATGTAGATAGAAATGGCTCATTCTAAGATTGTAAAAACAAAACAGTTCATTATGTGAGGTCTTTATACACCACTGAAAACATAGTTATGGATCAGTAATAAGTAAAGCAGCTTTAATTCAGCCATGTAATGGATGCAGGCATGTATGGATATTGCTCATGTGTGCAATTCTACTTTTTTAGTGCATTGTTCAACTGCACAAGTGTATTTTCATTCATATTTAACCTCCATGAGCATCCTGTCAATGACATGTTCCACGTCACTCCCGCTACCTTGATCCCTTCTATTCTGAAGCCCAGGGTGTTGGTGGAGCTCATGGTCTCCCTCCACTGCATGTAGCGAGGCTTTGTGACGCCACGTTGGGAATGTTCCTGGGGAGTCGGCCCATCGCCATCCACCTCCACCATTTTACGGTACAGGTCCTCCCTCGGCTTGGGCCGTTCCCGCGCCCGGACAAGCTCCTCCTCCAAGTATGTCCTGAAACAGCAGGAGGAACAGCTTATTCAGGTGCAGGACCTGTGTGTTTACAGACTAGTCTGTCCTCTGCATGTAAATAAAAAGTAATGGTTATTTACTTTCAGTATTTGTCTTGCATTCGCTCCCTTAGTTATTAAGATACATAGTTAACAAAAGCACACTGTTGTTTTAATGAAGCCAATGTGATAAAGTATATTTCTCTTGAATACAAAAATCCATAGGGCTTTTTTAACAATCTAAAAACATTAAAGCAATGACTTAACAAAGGACTTTATTATACATTTTCTTCTGCTGCACTAAAAGCCAGAGCTAAGCTAATTTCTAATGGTGTTCACTCAGACAGAAAAGACGAGCAGTGTATAAAAATGCCATAACTGAACTGCACAGCTGAGAGCAACATAGTGCTGCTGGTGAACAGTACAGCAGCACATTCACGCTTGTCGTTTTCATACCACACAGTTATGCGCAAACAGATGTGAATTTCAGTTTCAGTTTGTGAGCTACACTTCCTCTGTGCTGAAGAGGGAAGCTGAGAGGAGACTCCAGCGTGCAGCGTTCAACTGTGTGAGAATCTGAGTGTGTGTTTGTGCAAGTTAGCGGTTTTGTAACTTCGTGGTTGAGAGTGTTTTTGACAAAGGGGAGTCTCCAGGGACACCCTGAGCGACTGCGTGTATATGTGTGTAGCCTCAGAAATACAGACAGTTGTTATTGTCTACAGATACTTGTAGACAATAACAAGATTTGTTCAAGTGTGTGTGTCTGTAAGTTTAGTTTACGTGTGTGTGTCTGTTCGTGCCTGATCCCCTGCACACGTGCATAGTTTACGTGTATTTGCCTGTTGAACCGGAAACAAAGCTCTCAGAGGGGTGAATGTCCGTGCGTGCATGCCTGTGCATGCATCAACATGTGCATGTATACATTCATGTGTGCTTTCATGCATATATGTATGTGTGTTTGCCTGTGTTTGTGTATGTATGTGTGTGTGTGTGTGTGTGTGTGTGTGTGTGTGTGTGTGTGTATTTGTGTCTGTGCATATGATACAGCGAGGCACCCCACCCGCTGTGGCAGGAAGCCAAGCATATAGCCTGCAGTTACAACAGGTGTTCCCTTGTAAAGCAAAAAGGCTTCAGGCATAACGTACTGTCACCAGTCTACACATGTCTCATTAATCAGTTTCCACAGAACAAGACCAACACCATAAATATCAAACACATCAATAAACAATGTCATAGTCATTTCAAATTTGCACTTAGTGTAGCAGAATTATGCAACAAAGAAATTTCCCTTTTTGACACAAGTACCTGTATAGAAAAGACCATGGATAAAAATGACTAAATGAATACCTTACTTCCTTACCTCACTCCCATCTTGCAGTCCATGACATTGGGATGGTCAAAGTTCGCCAGCAGGTCAGTCATATGAAGGAAAGTCTCTCCATCTTTTTCCACAGTGCCGTGGTAACCGGGCACAAACGGTAGGAGTGCGTCATCCCTCAGCTTCTCAAAACACTGCATCTCGTTTTCCGAGAACTTCTTCAGGATGGTGCCCTCGTCTGCTGCTTTGAAGTTACCTGGGATCAGATAAAGACAAGTATTTTGGGATTTTGAGCATTCACGAACAGGAGGGAAGAGAAGACACAAGACCTGATTTTGCCAGTGAGTAATAAAGTTGTCTATATGTGAGAATCCAAGGAAACTTTTGGGCCTCGGGCTGCAAATTATTCTTACTTCCAGTGACATGTGGCTAGGCCGTGTCAGTTCTTTTGAATTCAGTGATTGTGTCTCTTGCGGTGAGACTGTGTGACAGTGAAACAATAGGTCTAACATCATCATCCATGACAGCAAGCATGTGTCAAGCTAAAGTGTTTTAATCCCTGTCGGTGTGGTGACCTCTTATCCTCCATTTTTCCCATTCCATAAATCTGTCAGACAATTTGAACAACACAACAAAAATGATACAACAAAAATACCAAAAAGAAACTTGTTATATCAAAGACTGCACACCAAACAGGACATCAGATTTCTCCGTCGGGGGTCTACAGTGCATCAGAAACAGTATGTGATGGTCTGAACAGGACATACCTTTATGCCCGGCTAGCTGAACCCAGCTCAGTTTTCTCCTCTGGGTAGCACTAAAGGGCCAGTGGACGATCGTCTTTAACTTCCACCACGGCTTGCTCTGAAAAGAAGGAAAACAAACAGAAGTGATTAGAGGTTTTTGGCTCTCTCTGTACACTTGCTCACATAAAAGATCTGATAACAAGGAGAAGTGCTGTAAGGTCACTGAACCTTGGTCCACCCCATACTGTCTGAATAGAAATCTGATCACATAAGCAATTCTACCCAAATCTGATGCCAGGCTTTTGGTTTTCCACTGTGTGAAACCTCCAATCTAGGTCAGTAAAATGCCATTTCTGTGGAAACTCATATCTGCACTCAACATCTCTATTCAGCATCTCCAGAGTGGTGTGGTGACGGGCCTCCAACACTGATTCACAGAGAGTCTAAATCTACTATCTAACAGCATGAATGTACAGCTAAATACATTTCCTGCTTATGTTGTTTTTATATTGAAGTAGCATATTCACACTGAATAATTGAATAGCATGTATAATTTCTTCATCTTTGGTCAAACTGCCATATCTCAAGGGGAAATCTGAGGAATACTCAAGGTTGACGCTGCCCTTGCTGCTGGCCTCTCAACTCCCACTCACTTGTTAGCGACGTCTGAATTTCTTGGTGTCATACGACCAAATTAAAGTATGCACTGAAACCTGAGCAAAGACAAAAACAAAAACAAAAAAAGAAAAGATGGCTGTGACGAGTGAATTATCTTTTCTTGGCAGAGATGTTTTGTTTTTTTTCAAAGTTGTTTGTTTGTTTGTCTCCTCCCACCACACTCACTTTCTCCTTCTTTCTCTGTCTCTCACTATGCGCACACACAGAAAAAAAAAACACAGGAAAACACAGTAACAGCTTGCATATTTCACAGAGACACAGTAGTGCTTCTCACTTATGGGGAACTGCCTGTTATATTCCCTCCCAGAGAACTGACCATGTCTCAAATAGTGCCCACTTTAACACTAAGAGGATTATATTTCTATACACTCATCTCAAATTTAACTATGAGGAAAAGAAACCAAATAAAGAAACTCCCAGGCGTTGGAAAGGAAAAGCAGCACATGTTCTCATGATCCTATCTTTATGCTTCGGAGAGGTCATTTTATTCTGTGTGTTCTGATGGAAACAGGAAATGAAACAGGGACTCTCGTGTTAGTGAAACACTCAGCTCATGCTTGAGTGTCTCACAGCTCCCCGTCCTCACTAATAGCAGAACTGTGCATCAGCCAGTCTCTCTTAAATGTCAGGTGATACGCTTCACTTACTCCAGTGCTACTTGTTTACTGATAATATCGCATGTGAAGGTCTTAAGACTCCCACAAACGAGCATTTATTTTATTGCTGCAAGTCTTTATCTTTATTGTCAGTTGACTGAAATAAAGTGTGGAGTGTGGAGACGGGGTCATGTGGTGTAACGTCTCATCCAATGGAAAGTTAGATCTGAACTCTGAGTTATGATGGAAACATGACAACCCTGCAGAATATTTACATTTTACACATAGTCTGACTTTGAAACGTCATGTTACTCACACCATGATGACAGAAACCACAAGAGTTCATACTGATAACACTGCTTTCATTTTTGACTTAGCAAGTCTGCTTACTTTATACTATTGTCCAAGAAAACACAGAAGCTGCCAGTGGAAGAAGTGTTCAGATCCTTTACCTGGTAAAAGTACCAATACAACAATGTAAAAATACTCCAAGTAATGGAGTACTGAAGTAAAAGTACTCTATATTATATAAATTATCAAATAAGTATGGCATTATTAGATTGTTGGTACTGATGCATCTATCTTTATAGAATTTTACTGTTGTAGGTTCTACAGGTCAGGGTGGAGCTACTGTACTTTAGCTACTGTACAGTCTATGTGTACACAGTTGGGTAGTTTATATAAAGATAAATCTAAGGGGTTGTGAAATGATTAATGGGGCAGGAAAGAAGAATATTTGTATTCATTTTGAGGGGAATTTTCCCTAATCTGTTTTTGTGAAATATTCTTGATAATTTTACCTGTTTGGGCCTTGCACTGCTAACAACTCATAGAAACACTATCCATAACAATGTATTGTATCATGTAAAATCTTAATTTTAAAAGTAACTGGTAATTATAGTTGTGAAATAAATGTTTTTTTAAAAAGCACAGTATTTCCCTCTGAAATGTTGTGAAGCAGAAGTACACAATAAAAATACTTAGTAAGTATTTGAGTAAATGAAGAACCTAAAAATTGTACAGAACTTGAGTAAATGTACATTCACAATCCATGCAAGGGCAGTACAGTTTTGTTTACTTTCACAAATGAAAATGAAAATATTTTTAGGATTAGCCTAATGTTTGCTCTCTGCTTGTTGACCCACCATTTCTCTGTAACACCGGGCCTGTTGGGTGTATGACACACTGACACAGCACCAATGCCGGTCGATAGTAGTCGATAGCAATGCTGCGAACATAGACCACGGAAAGAGAACTTTACCAGTTTCCAAAAATGCATTTCCAGGGACTGAGTACAACATCTGTGAGACAATGTGACTCACTCAACCAGTTTTTGGTGGCTAGCCGTTATAACTCATGCCTTCTGTGTGAAGCTGTATTGTCATCTTTAAGTGCTAATGAAATGTAAACCACTGCAAGATTTTCAGATGTTAATTAATAACTAATCTGTATTACACATGCATTAAAGTGTGAACTCCCAAAAGCTAAGTACTGATAAACAAGTGTTTTTGACTTCCTGAAGTGGTTCTTTGTTAAATGTCAAAGGTCTAATTTGGCTACTGACCACAAAAAAAATGATTACACAATGATATGCAGCCTGTGCTGTACTGTGTGTGTTGGTAGGCGGGCGTATGAGTGGGCTGAAGGGGCTGAAGGGGCAGAAGCAGAAAAAGTGGCTATTTTCTGAGGTGACATGGCCAGCATATTTCATGTTATGCCGCCTGAAAGAGCTGATAAAGAGCAAACTTTTATTTTGGTAAAGCCTTCATACCTAGCCTCACTTGATTGGACAATGTTGTGTTCAGGGAATAGTGAGACATATCCAACAATATGTCTTTCTCACACACACACACAGACACAGAGGCTTAATGGGCAATGTGTATTCAGTCTGTTTAAAAGAAAGTGACAGCTACAGACCTTGTAAGGAGAAGGCAGAGAGGGGTAGCAGTGCCATAAAAAGACACACCCAATGAAAAGTCTGAACCTGAGTGTAACGTGGTGACACTGTACACAAAAAGCAGATTATGTTGTCTGACTAAAGAAACCAGGAGGTGACCCACTATGATCACACTCAACTTCTCTGCAAAATCACATGATGAGATGATGATCGAGTATAACCTCTACAGCTGCAAAAAATAACATGTTCAATTCAAATAGAAATGTAGACTATCAGATTTTTCTGAAAGGAATAAAACAGCTTTATTTGAATGCATGTGCAATGCATGTTTAATAAGACTGGGACTTCTTGGCTACAAGTGAAGCTTTATCAGCCAAGAATGTCATAGGCAAACAAATTTCCACCTTCTATTGAACTAAAGGTGTGTCCTGACGAGGGAATGATGGTGTTAAAGGTCAGGACTTACAGGACTTGTTGAACTGACATTTAACATACAACAGAAGCATTTTTATTATTGTTAATGCGTAGGCTATGAGCTACACCCTTAAGAGCCTGTGGGGGAAAAAAGACACAACATTATTTATATTAAAAGATGCCACTAAGAATACTAAAAAAGGGACTGCTTGTGTTTTTCAAATGTTAATTCACGAAGATAATTTGCAATAAACAAAATGATGTGGAAGAAAAGCACGACTCTGACAGCTTGCCACTTTGAGCAAGCTTCTTCGTGTTGGTTTCAGTTGGGGTTAGGCCTGGCATCATTAGGGTGATGTGAAAGGCTTTGATAACCCATTAAACATAAGGAGAGATAATGTGATTTCAATGGGGGACAAATCAGATTTCCTGGAGATTGTCCTGCCCTCTCTGACATGGATCTTAAGGTTGTTTAATCTATGATTTAAAAAAGTGCAGAAATGATACCAAAAAAAACTAATTTTCCAAGAGAGAACTCACTTATTTGACATGTTTATGGGAATAAAAAAATCAACTAAACAAACTTTTAACAAATGCTACTGTAATTGCCTCCTCTCTGCAGTCAGATCAATCCCAGAGATTTTATGTGAGGAAGTAGTTTGCTGACTGCTGTTTATGTTGTGCAGTGCTTCACTGTTTCTTGTTCTCAAAACATCAGCTCTTTGCTGGAACAGGGTAATTATAGGGGATGCAGATTTGAGGTCAAGAACGGCAATTTGTCCCAGGATGCTTCATGGGCACTTTAGCTGTAGTTGATTTAGTCATGCATTATATAACTGTGTTTATACAGAGAATGTTTAGAATTATTGTTATAGGCTACACTATGTAACTAGGAAATGGTATAAACTACAGACAAATGATTCGCAGGTAAGCCCTTGCAAAACCCGCCAGGGACCCATGAAAACTCATGTTGAAGACTGTAGGCTAGTACATCATTATCTCACCTCTCCGGTGTCCCCAAGGTGCTCTAACGTGATGATGCCTTTGCTTTTGGTCTCGTTGTCACTGAGTAGGTCATCCTCGGACTCCACAGCGGAGGACCCTCCAGAGGAGATAGATGAGTTGGACAGCTTCCTGCGCAGGGATCCGTCCACCACATCATCCCAATCCTCCTGCTGCATTTCCCGGGAGGAGCCGCCTCCCTCCGGGGTGATGGTTACCTGCGGTACCCGGCGCGCATCCATCACAGTCGGCGCTCCGGCGGCGGACGACGGGGCGATTTGAGCGGCTTTCTGAATGAGACCATCGCAAATCTGCGACGACTTCGCGGCTGTTCTCCGCTCTGAACGCGACCCCTCGTTTATTCCAGAAAGCCCGAAGTCCTTGGAGGTCTTTCTCCTGCACTCTTTGGGCATCGGAGACCTAAATCCGTCGTGAGAGCGCACGACGAGAGGCGCAAAACAGATGCACTTTAACCTTCAAATCTGGTCATTTCACTTTCAGAAAAGCAGTTTGACTTTAGGTGTTCAGTCGATCCACGGCGGTACTTTCTGGTTGTTAGTTGTCCGAGTTTTCACACGTTAAGGAGCCTCTGTCAGCCTCCCTGCTCTGTTGGAAAGGGGAACCCCTCTCTGGTCGCGGCGTGGCTCGCGCTTCTACGCGGTTTGACACGCGCACTCACTCACACAACTGTACAATGGAGAAATGTTTATTATCTTCCGCATTGCATCTCTCGCTTCCTGACTGAAAATTTAAACCAGCTGACAAGTTTTTTTTTCTCGCGCTGATCTACGACATTAACATAACCCTACATTCAACCATTAAATCAAAAGGTGCTTAGCGTGCAATCAGCTACACAAAGATAATAGGCTACTTAGTTTTAATTGCTGCATCGAAATGTTTCTGCCTAAAGACACGCAACTAGGCTACATAAACCTTCCTTTAAGGCTTCAGCTTTCAAACATTCAAGCTGTGGTTTAATTACACAAAACTGTAGCCTATCACTTCAAATGACAAATAAACTACGTGTAATGCACACCAACAGGGTTTCGATCACAGGACTAATCTTTTATCTCTAACAAACTCAGTGCAAGTGTGCGTAGTTTCAAAATAAAAAATGCCTACATATACTTGGACATTAAATAAAAACGTGTCGCCATTGACATCTGGCAGCACGAAAGAAAGTATTAAAATTTCAAAAAGTCGTTATTATCATGTCATTAGCCTATAATTCCAGGAGGCGACGCTCCAGTGCGGCTTTACTGCTGACAGTCTCTTGGTCTCTTGACAAGGAACAGTCAGCGCTGAGAGGAAAGATGGTGTGAAACTGGATGATCTAATCGGACAAAACCTAAATACACAGTTACAGTCATTGTGGTGACTCAGAAATTATGAAATACCTGCAGTACATTTTAAAGTAATTTTTTGTTCCTATGTTCCTTACATTACTGAACAGCAAAACATGCATCAACAGTAAGTTTAGGCTACATGTGTCTATAATTATTCTGGCTAAGCTGATTTGTTTATTTTTTTTTATTTTATTAGATTAGCCTACATATGGGTGAGCACAAATTAAGTTATTGTTGTTTGACACACTGCAGCATCCTGTATAACATCATTCATCAGTCCTGAATGCGGGACAGGTGGGCTAAAGGTGTGATCAAGCAGGTGACCTGGATTTAAGGGTTCATAGTTTATAGGGTTTATTAAGTGTGACTCCTGAAGGTGGGCTGACTTGTGAGATACACAATCAAAGAGTGATGAAGGGTGAGACGGGAAGAGAGTGGCAGCCACGGCAGCCTGCTACCAGGGCTTTGACCCTGCGGCCTACGGCTTTTCTATTCTCAAATAAAAAATAACAAAAGTGAACAATCTGTATTCATAAAAAATAAACAAACAACTAAATCGGCATCAAACACAGATTCAAAAAAATATCAGCAGCTCACCAAAATTTCTTCTTTGAGAAACAATTAGGAATATATGCTTTAAGTTGGGGAATTTTTCCAAATTGTACACACACACACACACACACACAAACACAAACACATTCACACACACACACACACACACACTACTGCACACATATTGTAGTCTAAATGAACACTTTCTCCTCTTCCCTCTCTTAATCAGAGCACGGACTTTGTTGTAGTTCCCCTTCTCTTTCTCTATCTTTCTGCCCTCTTCTTCCTCTCTGTTGTGGGCTGAGGTTGGCACGTCTCGTCAAGAGATCATGCCTTCTCTGGACAGATGACAATACAAGTATGCCAATTGATAGATAGTTAGAAGCATAGCTGGATGCAATGTTTTTTCGTTACTTGAACATGAGTGTGAAAGCTAATATGCACTGAATGAGGTATAAAGTAATGAGTTAAACAATAAATAGGTGCCACATTGTGCAAATAATGCAACCTTATATTTGTGCCATAAAGCTAATTTTTCACAGCAGTGAGGGAAAGTTGAATTGCCAACCAGGTATTGCTGCCCCAGGGCCCTCAAAACTCCAAGGGCTCAAAATGCTCAGCCTCTGTTAACAAGCGTGGGTTAATATTATCAGAAATAATTTTTAAGAATGTCAGAAAAGTCAAGTTTTAAGTCCTCGTTGTTTCAGTTTTGTACTCAAATGTTGCATATCCCTAAATTAATGTAAAAGCAGGATTTTACTGCTGTAGTTGGTTGGTGTGGAGCTCATTTTGAACTATTTTGAAAATAGTTATGATTGATTATATGATATGATATGATTATATTGATATGATATACTGATATTATATTATATACTGATATGATTATTTTCATAATGGATTAATCTGCGGCTAATTTTCCCCATTATACATCATACACACATTATTTGGTAAAAATTGTAAAAATTCTGAAAATAGTGAGAAATACGTCACAATTACCCAGAGCCCATAGTGACACCGTCACAATGCTTGTTTCGTCTGACCAACAGGCCAAACCTCAGCATTATTAAAAATAAATTCAAATTATTAAAAGGAAAAACAGCAAATCCTCACATTGTTAAAAATACATTCAAATTATTAAAATAATTGAAAGAAAAAATATCAAATCCCCAAATGTTATTACAAGAAAAATTACTTAAACGACTTTATGATCAAATTAGTTGTCAATACATTCTCTCTCAACTGACTTATTAATTGATCAACTAATTGTTTCAGCTGTAGACTACTTGAACAAACTGTAGTTTAATTTATATAAAAAAACATATTTTCTGTATGTAAAAATCTTAATTAGTAAAGTAACTAGTAACTAAAGCTGTCAGCTAAATGTAGTGGAGCACAAAACAGCCTACATTATCTCCCTCTGAGGTTTAACTAGTGGAGTAGAAGTAGGAAGTGGCATGAAAAGAAAAGTGGAAGTACTTCAAATATGTAGTTAGGTCCACCACTGTAAGAGACACAAAATACAGTATAACTTCATTTAATTTACTTTCTAAGAGAAACTTGGTTGTGTGTTTTGGTCAGTTAACTGATGTACTGATCTACACGCCAGTCCAGCAGGTGGCATTAATGAGCCGATAAGAAGAAAGACAAGAGGGGATGACGTTAGTGGGACAGAGAAAAAGAGTTAGAGTTAGGTTAGACCTCATACTTTTTGTTAAAGGACAGCTATCCCGGGGTCTGTCAGTCAACAACCTCTTTCAGGTTTATTTCTGTCCTTTTCCTTATCAGTCTGCAACCATGTTGGCGGTCCGAAACGCTCTCCGCCTGTGCTCCAGGTTGTCCATCCCGGCGGTGACGAGGAGGGGATGCGCCGGTGCTGCCATCCCGGTGGACGATGTGGTGAACGGACTCACCGACGAGCAGATTCAGGTTAGCTACACTGGCTAGCTAACATTCAAGCAACACAAAGCTCACTTCTCTGTGCAGATAAAAACATCCCTTAAATCACATAAACAAAGCTTAATGTGAAACCGTATGGTTTCACGGACTAAAGAAGGCTGTTTTTAGGGACGCTGTGCACGTGACGTGATGACATAACGTTAGCCAACAGTCGCAGATAAGAAGTCCTTGATAATATTAGCCGACCTAGCTAACAGATTTCGCACTCTCCAGCTACTAATAATATTAGTCTGAATATTAGTTTTGTTTGCACATTGAAGCACTAAAGCAAGTAAGTTATACTAAGTAATTCTTAAGAACTAATACTTTCTCTGGAGCCGCGTTATAAGTTTACCTGAGCTAACTTAAGCTGTCATGGACATGTTTCTTAGACAGTGAGAGGGGTGAAAGGCTCATCCAAACATGCTTCCCAATAAAGATTTATCATTTTAACCCAGGTTGACAGCAGGTTAGTGGTTTGTTGGTAAAAAGTGAGAGAGAATGGACGCTGGCTGGGGAGGAGGGCAAAGGGGGTGGGGTTCATATCTAAAGGATTTAATTGGCAGAAAGTGTCCTTCAGTCCTGGCCATTAAGAGGTTGAATATACCTGTACAGTCAGTTGCACCAGTGTTGGGGTGTAACCACTTACATGTAATTTTGTTACAAAATAAATTTAACTGTAATCAGTTACTTGGAAAACTTTGTAATTAAATTACAGTTACTTATGATAATGTCCATGATTACATTAGAAGTTACATCTGAATATTTTCTGTAAAACTATATGATGAATGATATTCATTTTGTTGCTTTGCTTGTTTTTAATGTGCCCAATATCTTTCTTTGCCAATTCCAGCCACAGCCATTAAGTGAAGTTTGATGCTATTCAGATGCTTTTGATTGGTTCTCATGTTTGAATTTGCCACCAGTCTGCACGTTAAATTGCGTCTTAAGCTGAATTTTGAAAATGGTTAACAGTTGAAAACATGCATTAGAAATTTTAAAAAGTAATAAAAAAGTAATTAAATGTAACAAGTTACATTACTTTGAAAAAGTACACAACTATTACATTTTAAATAAGGTAACTTGTAATCAGTAACCTATTACATTTCCAAAGTAACCTTCTGCTTAGGACAGTCCACCTGGAACTCAAACAGCACGTTTGGCTCCAATCGCTCTTAGGTAAAGATGATCAGTGTCTCAGTCTGCAGTCCGATGAAGGAGGAAAATGGCAACTAAATGCCAGTCTTGTTCATTTTTCAGTGCTTTTAATAAAATAATGATATATGATACACAAATCAGTTATTTTAAAGACCGTTGTTTGTGTTGTTTCTGTCGTACAGCTCAGGCAGACGGTTCGTAAATTCTTAGCAGAAAAGCTTGCACCTCATGCCGATGAGATCGACAAGCGGAATGAATTTCCAGAAATGAGGGTGAGTTGAAACACTTTATTGTACCAGTAGTTCCCTGATTTAGTTGAATAATTCAGAATATGGTAACATGATGTCCACACCCCCGCTTTGCTGGATCTCGTATTGGAGTTGTGTATTTCCACATGTAGAATTATCATCAAGCCTAGAGCAGGATTTCTGTCTTGGTAATGTTTTGTGTTTTCTCTACACCAGGAGTTTTGGAAGGAAATGGGGGAGATGGGATTCCTTGGGATGACTGCTCCAGGTAAGACAGCTGGAGGGAAATACACTCATTCTATATGTAGAAGCAGTTGCATTACAGTTACATACATACAATTTTGATGATCCATTAGGGAAGATGTTTATTTTTTCTTACCTAAGAATGGACTGAAGGCTGCATTTTTCTGTTGTAGTTTTTTTAATTGCATTTACTGTCTACATCTCTTTCAGTGGAATATGGAGGCACCGGATTGGGCTACCTCGATCATGTCATTGTGATGGAGGAAATGTCACGAGTGTCAGCAGCCATTGCTCTCAGTTATGGCGCCCACTCCAACCTCTGTGTCAACCAGATGGTACGCCACGCCAACGAGAAACAGAAGGAGAAGTACTTGCCAAAGGTCAGGGTCAAAACAACTCACCCTTTACAAAATACATCAAACCACAAGCTAAGATGGATTCAATTCTTCATTCTCATCGTGGTCTTTCCTGTTGTCAGTTAATGACAGGAGAACATGTAGGAGCCCTGGCCATGAGTGAGCCCAACTCTGGCTCTGATGTTGTATCCATGAAACTCAAAGCAAGGAAGCAAGGTAGGACACCTAACAGTGTGATTTATTCCTCTGCATTAGTGCTACATGCTAAAGGTATTCCATATTGTGCTTTTTCTTAATTTGGCTTTATTAGCTTCTATCTTTACTTCCACTCTTATTTTTAGTTTCCATACAAAAGTATTTATTCTTACTTTCTCTATCAGGACTTATTTCCATCTTTCTGCTGCTGCAACTCCTGACACCTGAATTTCCGTTCTGGAGATCAATAAAGGGTTCTCCTATCTTGTAGTTCATTTATTTATATTTTTACAGTATATGCCTTCCTTGAACTGTATTACCATCAAAAATAGCTACATTTGCTGTGGTTGCTCTGCTGCTGATCAAAGTAATCAATTAATAATTTCCTGTGGATTGTACTGACTCCGGATTTGACCAAAACACTCTTGGCATTCAGCCCTTTTCCCACTGAATATTACTTTTGCCAAGTGACTGACTCAGCATGGTGGCACGTGTGTGCTGGATGGACAGACTGTCAGTGTGAGCAGTGGATATACTGTATGTAAAGAGACAGCAGCAAAGCGAAAAGTTACAGTCTGTTTATAATTTAGCAGCACCAGCAGCTATATATCCGGATGAGAGACCTGTTTGAACTTTGTCTCTGAACTCTGGTTGAGGGTTCACAGACAAAGATAAACTTTTCATCTCTTTTACAGCATGCATATAGTTAACTAAGTTTAGAATCTCTTAATTTTGGATATTAACTAACATTTTTTGCAAACCTGCTGGTAGTCTGTTTTTGGAGCTAATAGTGTAGTCTCTGTATACAGCGAAACTAAGCGTGCTCCAACAGATCGGCAGACAGATTGATGATTGCGTTAAAGGTTCAGTGTGTAGTATTTATGAGGATTAATTGACAGAAATGCAATATAATATCCATAACTGTGTTCTCAGTAGTGTATAAAGACCTCACATAATGAACCATTATGTTTTTATTACCTTAGAATAAGCCATTTTTATCTACATACCCGCGTACACCCCCTTCTATGGAGGTCGCCGTATTGTGACGTCATGTTTCTACCGTTGCCGATAATAGACAAACAGCGCTACAGAGCACGTATCGTCATCACAGCGTTCTTCTTCTGCTTGTGTAATTCCGGCAGTGTAGACGCCCATCACTACATTAAATGCGTCCGTAGAAGAAGTAGAGGAAATAATTATAATAAACAGTCTCTGAGTAGTCCTTTGGGGGTTTTTTATACCATGAAGCCAGAGGAGTCGGGACAGATGCAGACAGATCACGGACATAATCTGTGTGGATTTTCCCAGATGGAAGGCTTTGATGTGGGACAGATGTTTTCAAAGTGGAGCTGACGTTTTCTGTTTTCTGCTGGACAGGTAATTAAGCTAGTCTGACTTTAGCGATGCAAATGGAAGCTGTTGTTTGATAGCTTTAGCTAGAAGCTGGCCATAATCACCGACAGACCTGGTGTATTTCTCCTATCCACTTCTGTAAAACATGTAGTTTGATTAATTTCATGTAGTTATTCTCTCTCAGCGCTCTGTTTTGGCTTTATCGTTACGTTCATGAGACAATCAGCTGATCACTATTTGGCAATAAAACGTAGCTTCCAGCATCGAAGCTCAGATCAGCCAGCTAAACTTTTACTGCCCTGGTAGAAAAAATATACTGTTGGATTGTAATTGAATGTAGTTATTCTACATCGCTCTGTTATGGACTTGCAACGTGGACAGAAATGTGCCCTTACCTTCCTGAGACAAACCGCTGATGAATATTATTGGCAATAAAATGGTAACAGCATGGATGCTCAGATCAGCAGCTAAACTTCTATTGAATACTGCCCTGGTGGAAAACGTGTATTTATTTTACTGCTAATAGTGACACATAACAAGACCGTGTGCCTATCAAGTGACCAATAATGAATACTTTCTGAATTTGCATTAAAAACGTTGTTGTTGTTGTTTTTGGATAGTGCTTTGCCACTGTGCATACATTTGTGCTTTCACATGCTAAATGTCCATTAAAAATGTTCCACCATTTTACCACAAACTGAAATTATGGCAATCAATACTACTTTGTGTTTCTGTTGTATTTAAAAAAATTTAAAAAGACATTTTGGTAAGATTTGCAGATTGCTAGTATGAGACATCATGTAACACTTCATTTCTTGATGTGGCTGTTGTTTAATGAACAAGTAACAATAATATTCACAATAACATATGGTTTTACTGAATAATCAAGTAAATATAATTTCTTAATATATCAATATAAAGAACCCTGATTTCTTGACTGGCAACTCTCTGCTATCTCACAGAGGACATCTTTTGTCCTGTCTCAGGCACGGTAGCTATAAAACTCGCTTGGATAGGGGAGGGGGGTTGCAATTTGCAACTATCACCACTAGATGTTACTAAAACTTATACACTGTACCTTTAAATAGTTTCATCGGTTGTCTCTATAAAGGCCGATCAGAAGAACCGATCATATGACGCAATACTCACCAGACAATTTTTCGACGCACAACGAAAAGAGTTTCACGACATTCAGTGCTTTGAGCAGTTTTCAAAGCTAGCTGCACCAAAGTTCTTTTCACACAGAAAGTGATTGAAGCGCCTAGTAAATCATTTTTTAATGAGAGAGCAGGCAGTCTGACAGGCGGAGCGACAAGCGGGTGCGATCCCGTGAAACTGTTGCAGTCGTGCTCGTCTCACGCACACGGTTGCCCGCCACCAGAGTTGAATTGTGCAACACACAGCGCATGAGGGAGAGAGAGACTGATCCTTGCTGTGTGTGAGTTTCCTGAGGCAGAG